>NC_074666.1:94597785-94607785 GCF_029448725.1 Salvelinus fontinalis
ATCTAGCCACCCGGACAGCTGATGGAACTGTAGATCTGAGACCAGCCACCTGGACAGCTGATGGAACTGTAGATCTGAGACCAGCCACCTGGACAGCTGATGGAACTGTAGGTCTGAGACCAGCCACCTGGACAGCTGATGGAACTGTAGATCTGAGACCAGCCACCTGGACAGCTGATGGAACTGTAGATCTGAGACCAGCCACCTGGACAGCTGATGGAACTGTAGGTCTGAGACCAGCCACCTGGACAGCTGATGGAACTGTAGGTCTGAGACCAGCCACCTGGACAGCTGATGGAACTGTAGATCTGAGACCAGCCACCTGGACAGCTGATGGAACTGTAGGTCTGAGACCAGCCACCTGGACAGCTGATGGAACTGTAGGTCTGAGACCAGCCACCTGGACAGCTGATGGAACTGTAAATCTGAGACCAGCCACCTGGACAGCTGATGGAACTGTAGATCTAGCCACCTGGACAGCTGATGGAACTGTAGATCTGAGACCAGCCACCTGGACAGCTGATGGAACTGTAGATCTGAGACCAGCCACCTGGACAGCTGATGGAACTGTAGATCTCAGACCAGCCACCTGGACAGCTGATGGAACTGTAGATCTGAGACCAGCCACCTGGACAGCTGATGGAACTGTAGATCTGAGACCAGCCACCTGGACAGCTGATGGAACTGTAGATCTGAGACCAGCCACCTGGACAGCTGATGGAACTGTAGATCTCAGACCAGCCACCTGGACAGCTGATGGAACTGTAGATCTGAGACCAGCCACCTGGACAGCTGATGGAACTGTAGATCTGAGACCAGCCACCTGGACAGCTGATGGAACTGTAGGTCTGAGACCAGCCACCTGGACAGCTGATGGAACTGTAGGTCTGAGACCAGCCACCTGGACAGCTGATGGAACTGTAGGTCTGAGACCAGCCACCCAGACAGCTGATGGAACTGTAGGTCTGAGACCAGCCACCCGGACAGCTGATGGAACTGTAGATCTGAGACCAGCTGATGGAACTGTAGGTCTGAGACCAGCCACCCGGACAGCTGATGGAACTGTAGGTCTGAGACCAGTCACCCGGACAGCTGATGGAACTGTAGATCTGAGACCAGCCACCCGGACAGCTGATGGAACTGTAGGTCTGAGACCAGCCACCTGGACAGCTGATGGAACTGTAGGTCTGAGACCAGCCACCTGGACAGCTGATGGAACTGTAGGTCTGAGACCAGCCACCAGGACAGCTGATGGAACTGTAGGTCTGAGACCCGGACAGCTGATGGAACTGTAGGTCTGAGACCAGCCACCCGGACAGCTGATGGAACTGTAGGTCTGAGACCAGCCACCTGGACAGCTGATGGAACTGTAGGTCTGAGACCAGCCACCTGGACAGCTGATGGAACTGTAGGTCTGAGACCAGCCACCAGGACAGCTGATGGAACTGTAGGTCTGAGACCTGGACAGCTGATGGAACTGTAGGTCTGAGACCAGCCACCTGGACAGCTGATGGAACTGTAGGTCTGAGACCAGCCACCTGGACAGCTGATGGAACTGTAGGTCTGAGACCAGCCACCTGGACAGCTGATGGAACTGTAGGTCTGAGACCAGCCACCTGGACAGCTGATGGAACTGTAGATCTAGCCACCCGGACAGCTGATGGAACTGTAGGTCTGAGACCAGCCACCTGGACAGCTGATGGAACTGTAGGTCTGAGACCAGCCACCTGGACAGCTGATGGAACTGTAGGTCTGAGACCAGCCACCAGGACAGCTGATGGAACTGTAGGTCTGAGACCTGGACAGCTGATGGAACTGTAGGTCTGAGACCAGCCACCTGGACAGCTGATGGAACTGTAGGTCTGAGACCAGCCACCTGGACAGCTGATGGAACTGTAGGTCTGAGACCAGCCACCTGGACAGCTGATGGAACTGTAGATCTAGCCACCCGGACAGCTGATGGAACTGTAGATCTGAGACCAGCCACCTGGACAGCTGATGGAACTGTAGATCTGAGACCAGCCACCTGGACAGCTGATGGAACTGTAGGTCTGAGACCAGCCACCTGGACAGCTGATGGAACTGTAGATCTGAGACCAGCCACCTGGACAGCTGATGGAACTGTAGATATGAGACCAGCCACCTGGACAGCTGATGGAACTGTAGGTCTGAGACCAGCCACCTGGACAGCTGATGGAACTGTAGGTCTGAGACCAGCCACCTGGACAGCTGATGGAACTGTAGATCTGAGACCAGCCACCTGGACAGCTGATGGAACTGTAGGTCTGAGACCAGCCACCTGGACAGCTGATGGAACTGTAGGTCTGAGACCAGCCACCTGGACAGCTGATGGAACTGTAGATCTGAGACCAGCCACCTGGACAGCTGATGGAACTGTAGATCTAGCCACCTGGACAGCTGATGGAACTGTAGATCTGAGACCAGCCACCTGGACAGCTGATGGAACTGTAGATCTGAGACCAGCCACCTGGACAGCTGATGGAACTGTAGATCTCAGACCAGCCACCTGGACAGCTGATGGAACTGTAGATCTGAGACCAGCCACCTGGACAGCTGATGGAACTGTAGATCTGAGACCAGCCACCTGGACAGCTGATGGAACTGTAGATCTGAGACCAGCCACCTGGACAGCTGATGGAACTGTAGATCTCAGACCAGCCACCTGGACAGCTGATGGAACTGTAGATCTGAGACCAGCCACCTGGACAGCTGATGGAACTGTAGATCTGAGACCAGCCACCTGGACAGCTGATGGAACTGTAGGTCTGAGACCAGCCACCTGGACAGCTGATGGAACTGTAGGTCTGAGACCAGCCACCTGGACAGCTGATGGAACTGTAGGTCTGAGACCATCCACCCAGACAGCTGATGGAACTGTAGGTCTGAGACCAGCCACCCGGACAGCTGATGGAACTGTAGATCTGAGACCAGCTGATGGAACTGTAGGTCTGAGACCAGCCACCCGGACAGCTGATGGAACTGTAGGTCTGAGACCAGTCACCCGGACAGCTGATGGAACTGTAGATCTGAGACCAGCCACCCGGACAGCTGATGGAACTGTAGGTCTGAGACCAGCCACCTGGACAGCTGATGGAACTGTAGGTCTGAGACCAGCCACCTGGACAGCTGATGGAACTGTAGGTCTGAGACCAGCCACCTGGACAGCTGATGGAACTGTAGGTCTGAGACCAGCCACCTGGACAGCTGATGGAACTGTAGGTCTGAGACCAGCCACCTGGACAGCTGATGGAACTGTAGGTCTGAGACCAGCCACCCGGACAGCTGATGGAACTGTAGGTCTGAGACCAGCCACCCGGACAGCTGATGGAACTGTAGGTCTGAGACCAGCCACCTGGACAGCTGATGGAACTGTAGGTTTGAGACCAGCAACCCAGACAGCTGATGGAACTGTAGATCTGAGACCAGCCACCTGGACAGCTGATGGAACTGTAGATCTGAGACCAGCCACCTGGACAGCTGATGGAACTGTAGGTCTGAGACCAGCCACCCGGACAGCTGATGGAACTGTAGGTCTGAGACCAGCCACCTGGACAGCTGATGGAACTGTAGGTCTGAGACCAGCCACCTGGACAGCTGATGGAACTGTAGATCTGAGACCAGCCACCCGGACAGCTGATGGAACTGTAGATCTGAGACCAGCCACCTGGACAGCTGATGGAACTGTAGGTCTGAGACCAGCCACCAGGACAGCTGATGGAACTGTAGGTCTGAGACCAGCCACCTGGACAGCTGATGGAACTGTAGGTCTGAGACCAGCCACCAGGACAGCTGATGGAACTGTAGGTCTGAGACCTGGACAGCTGATGGAACTGTAGGTCTGAGACCAGCCACCTGGACAGCTGATGGAACTGTAGGTCTGAGACCAGCCACCTGGACAGCTGATGGAACTGTAGGTCTGAGACCAGCCACCTGGACAGCTGATGGAACTGTAGATCTAGCCACCCGGACAGCTGATGGAACTGTAGATCTGAGACCAGCCACCTGGACAGCTGATGGAACTGTAGATCTGAGACCAGCCACCTGGACAGCTGATGGAACTGTAGGTCTGAGACCAGCCACCTGGACAGCTGATGGAACTGTAGATCTGAGACCAGCCACCTGGACAGCTGATGGAACTGTAGATCTGAGACCAGCCACCTGGACAGCTGATGGAACTGTAGGTCTGAGACCAGCCACCTGGACAGCTGATGGAACTGTAGATCTGAGACCAGCCACCTGGACAGCTGATGGAACTGTAGGTCTGAGACCAGCCACCTGGACAGCTGATGGAACTGTAGGTCTGAGACCAGCCACCTGGACAGCTGATGGAACTGTAGATCTGAGACCAGCCACCTGGACAGCTGATGGAACTGTAGATCTAGCCACCTGGACAGCTGATGGAACTGTAGATCTGAGACCAGCCACCTGGACAGCTGATGGAACTGTAGATCTGAGACCAGCCACCTGGACAGCTGATGGAACTGTAGATCTCAGACCAGCCACCTGGACAGCTGATGGAACTGTAGATCTGAGACCAGCCACCTGGACAGCTGATGGAACTGTAGATCTGAGACCAGCCACCTGGACAGCTGATGGAACTGTAGATCTGAGACCAGCCACCTGGACAGCTGATGGAACTGTAGATCTCAGACCAGCCACCTGGACAGCTGATGGAACTGTAGATCTGAGACCAGCCACCTGGACAGCTGATGGAACTGTAGATCTGAGACCAGCCACCTGGACAGCTGATGGAACTGTAGGTCTGAGACCAGCCACCTGGACAGCTGATGGAACTGTAGGTCTGAGACCAGCCACCTGGACAGCTGATGGAACTGTAGGTCTGAGACCAGCCACCCAGACAGCTGATGGAACTGTAGGTCTGAGACCAGCCACCCGGACAGCTGATGGAACTGTAGATCTGAGACCAGCTGATGGAACTGTAGGTCTGAGACCAGCCACCTGGACAGCTGATGGAACTGTAGATCTGAGACCAGCTGATGGAACTGTAGGTCTGAGACCAGCCACCTGGACAGCTGATGGAACTATAGATCTGAGACCAGCCACCCGGACAGCTGATGGAACTGTAGATCTGAGACCAGCCACCTGGACAGCTGATGGAACTGTAGGTCTGAGACCAGCCACCCGGACAGCTGATGGAACTGTAGATCTGAGACCAGCCACCCGGACAGCTGATGGAACTGTAGATCTGAGACCAGCCACCCAGACAGCTGATGGAACTGTAGATCTGAGACCAGCCACCCGGACAGCTGATGGAACTGTAGATCTGAGACCAGCCACCTGGACAGCTGATGGAACTGTAGGTCTGAGACCAGCCACCCGGACAGCTGATGGAACTGTAGATCTGAGACCAGCCACCTGGACAGCTGATGGAAGTGTAGATTTGCACAACCCAAGAATTTCTGCACAAACGTCCAGAAACCATCTCAAGGAAGGTCATCTGCGCTCATAGTCCTCACCAGGGTCTCGACCCGACGGCAGTTCGACGTTGGAGCCGACTTCAGTGGACAAATGATCACCTTCGATGGCTACTGGCTCTTCATGGATGAATCCCAGTTTCAACTTTACCGGGCGTCGTGTGGGCGAGCGATTTGCTGATGTCAACGTTGTGAACAGAGTGACCCATGGTGGTGGTGGGGTTATGGTATGGGGTAGGCATAAACTACGGACAACAAACACAATAGCATTTTATCGATGGCAATTGAAATGCACAGAGATACCGTGATGAGATCCTGGGGCCCATTGTCGTGCCGTCACCCATTGAGCATGTTTGGGATGCTCTGGATCGACGTGTACGACAGCGTGTTCCAGTTCCCGCCAATATCCAGCAACTTCACAAAGCCATTGAAGAGGAGTGGGACAACATTCCCCCAGCCCCCAATCAACATCCTGATCAACTCTATGTGAAGGAGATGTGTCACGCTGGATGAGGCAAATGGTGGTCACACCAGATACTGACTGGTTTTCTGATCCACACCCCTACCTGTTTTAAAGGTATCTGTGACCAACAGATGTATATTTGTATTCCCAGTCATGTGAAATCCATAGATTAGAACCTCATTAATTAATTTAAATGACTGATTTCCTTCTATGAACCGTTACTCAGTAAAATCTTTGAAATTGTTCCATGTAGTGTTTATATTTGAGTTCTGTGTATTTGATTAAGAAGCCATTGGCTAAGTCCCAAATGATACACTGTTCCCAACATAGTACACCTCTTGACCTCTTGTCAAAAGTAGTGTACTATGTAGGGAATAGGGTTCCATTTTAGGGAACAGTGTCTTACCCAGGGAGATGTCAGCTGCCACCTTGTTCATGGTGCTGTCTGTGAAGTCTATCAGAGACTCCTGGAGAGGGGACTGGTGAAACAAACACACAGCATACACACACAGTCTGAATACTCGGAATACACACCCCAGTCTGAATACTCGGAATACACACCCCAGTCTGAATACTCGGAATACACACCCCAGTCTGAATACTCGGAATACACACCCCAGTCTGAATACTCAGAATACACACCCAGAATACACACCCCAGTCTGAATACTCAGAATAAACACCCAGTCTGAATACTCGGAATACACACCCAGTCTGAATACTCAGAATACACACCCAGTCTGAATACTCGGAATACACACACAGTCTGAATACTCAGAATAAACACCCAGTCTGAATACTCGGAATACACACCCAGTCTGAATACTCAGAATACACACCCAGTCTGAATACACACCCAGCCTGAATACCCAGAATACACACCCAGTCTGAATACTCGGAATACACACCCCAGTCTGAATACTCGGAATACACACCCCAGTCTGAATACTCAGAATACGCACCCAGTCTGAATACTCAGAATACACACCCAGTCTGAATACTCAGAATACACACCCCAGTCTGAATACTCAGAATACACACCCCAGTCTGAATACTCAGAATACACACCCAGTCTGAATACTCAGAATACACACCCAGTCTGAATACTCAGAATACACACCCAGTCTGAATACTCAGAATACACACCCAGTCTGAATACTCAGAATACACACCCCAGTCTGAATACTCAGAATACACACACAGTCTGAATACTCGGAATACACACCCCAGTCTGAATACTCGGAATACACACCCCAGTCTGAATACTCAGAATACACACCCAGTCTGAATACTCAGAATACACACCCAGTCTGAATACTCAGAATACACACCCAGAATACACACCCCAGTCTGAATACTCAGAATACACACCCAGTCTGAATACTCAGAATACACACCCAGTCTGAATCCTCAGAATACACACCCAGTCTGAATACTCAGAATACACACCCAGTCTGAATACTCGGAATACACACCCCAGTCTGAATACTCAGAATACACACCCAGTCTGAATACTCGGAATACACACCCCAGTCTGAATACTCAGGATACACACCCAGTCTGAATACTCAGAATACACACCCAGTCTGAATACTCAGAATACACACCCAGTCTGAATACTCAGGATACACACCCAGCCTGAATACTCAGGATACACTCCCAGTCTGAATACTCAGAATACACACCCAGTCTGAATACTCAGAATACACACCCAGTCTGAATACTCAGAATACACACCCAGTCTGAATACTCAGAATACACACCCAGTCTGAATACTCGGAATACACACCCCAGTCTGAATACTCAGAATACACACCCAGTCTGAATACTCGGAATACACACCCCAGTCTGAATACTCAGGATACACACCCAGTCTGAATACTCAGAATACACACCCAGTCTGAATACTCAGAATACACACCCAGTCTGAATACTCAGGATACACACCCAGCCTGAATACTCAGGATACACTCCCAGTCTGAATACTCAGAATACACACCCAGTCTGAATACTCAGAATACACACCCAGTCTGAATACTCAGAATAGACACCCAGTCTGAATACTCAGAATACACACCCAGTCTGAATACACACCCAGTCTGAATACTCAGAATACACACCCAGTCTGAATACTCAGAATACACACCCAGTCTGAATACACACCCAGCCTGAATACCCAGAATACACACCCAGTCTGAATACTCAGGATACAAACCCAGTCTGAATACTCAGAATACACACCCAGTCTGAATACTCAGAATACACACCCAGTCTGAATACTCAGGATACACACCCAGTCTGAATACACACCCAGCCTGAATACCCAGAATACACACCCAGTCTGAATACTCAGGATACACACCCAGTCTGAATACTCAGAATACACACCCAGTCTGAATACTCAGAATACACACCCAGTCGGAATACTCAGAATACACACCCAGTCTGAATACTCAGGATACACACCCAGCCTGAATACTCAGAATACACACCCAGTCTGAATACTCAGAATACATACTCAGTCTGAATACTCAGAATACACACCCAGTCAGAACACAGTATAGTACAGGGGATGTGTAACTGTACCTGTAGTATAGTACAGGGGATGTGTAACTGTACCTGCTTTCTGTAGTATAGTACAGGGGATGTGTAACTGTATCTGTAGTATAGTACAGGGGATGTGTAACTGTATCTGTAGTATAGTACAGGGGATGTGTAACTGTATCTGTAGTATAGTACAGGGGATGTGTAACTGTATCTGTAGTATAGTACAGGGGATGTGTAACTGTATCTGTAGTATAGTACAGGGGATGTGTAACTGTATCTGTAGTATAGCACAGGGGATGTGTAACTGTATCTGTTATCTGTAGTATAGCACAGGGGATGTGTAACTGTATCTGTAGTATAGTACAGGGGATGTGTAACTGTATCTGTAGTATAGTACAGGGGATGTGTAACTGTATCTGTAGTATAGTACAGGGGATGTGTAACTGTATCTGTAGTATAGTACAGGGGATGTGTAACTGTATCTGTAGTATAGTACAGGGGATGTGTAACTGTATCTGTAGTATAGTACAGGGGATGTGTAACTGTATCTGTTATCTGTAGTATAGCACAGGGGATGTGTAACTGTATCTGTAGTATAGTACAGGGGATGTGTAACTGTATCTGTTATCTGTAGTATAGTACAGGGGATGTGTACCTGTATCTGTAGTATAGCACAGGGGATGTGTAACTGTATCTGTAGTATAGTACAGGGGATGTGTAACTGTATCTGTAGTATAGTACAGGGGATGTGTAACTGTATCTGTTATCTGTAGTATAGTACAGGGGATGTGTACCTGTATCTGTAGTATAGCACAGGGGATGTGTAACTGTATCTGTAGTATAGTACAGGGGATGTGTAACTGTATCTGTAGTATAGCACAGGGGATGTGTAACTGTATCTGTAGTATAGTACAGGGGATGTGTAACTGTATCTGTAGTATAGCACAGGGGATGTGTAACTGTATCTGTAGTATAGCACAGGGGATGTGTAACTGTATCTGTAGTATAGCACAGGGGATGTGTAACTGTATCTGTAGTATAGCACAGGGGATGTGTAACTGTATCTGTAGTATAGTACAGGGGATGTGTAACTGTCTGTAGTATAGTACAGGGGATGTGTAACTGTTATCTGTAGTATAGTACAGGGGATGTGTAACTGTATCTGTAGTATAGTACAGGGGATGTGTAACTGTATCTGTAGTATAGTACAGGGGATGTGTAACTGTATCTGTAGTATAGTACAGGGGATGTGTAACTGTATCTGTAGTATAGTACAGGGGATGTGTAACTGTATCTGTAGTATAGTACAGGGGATGTGTATCTGTATCTGTAGTATAGTACAGGGGATGTGTACCTGTATCTGTAGTATAGTACAGGGGATGTGTATCTGTATCTGTAGTATAGTACAGGGGATGTGTAACTGTATCTGTAGTATAGTACAGGGGATGTGTAACTGTTATCTGTAGTATAGTACAGGGGATGTGTAACTGTATCTGTAGTCTGTAGTATAGTACAGGGGATGTGTACCTGTATCT
>NC_074666.1:94612785-94652785 GCF_029448725.1 Salvelinus fontinalis
TGGTCCAAATATGATCACTAGGGTCAGGTTGTGGAGAGACTCATTCTGGTCCAAATATGACCACTAGGGTCAGGTTGTGGAGAGACTCATTCTGGTCCAAATATGATCACTAGGGTTGTGGAGAGACTCATTCTGGTCCAAATATGACCACTAGGGTCAGGTTGTGGAGAGACTCATTCTGGTCCAAATATGATCACTAGGGTCAGGTTGTGGAGAGACTCATTCTGGTCCAAATATGACCACTAGGGTCAGGTTGTGGAGAGCCTCATTCTGGTCCAAATATGATCACTAGGGTTGTGGAGAGACTCATTCTGGTCCAAATATGACCACTAGGGTCAGGTTGTGGAGAGACTCATTCTGGTCCAAATATGATCACTAGGGTCAGGTTGTGGAGAGACTCATTCTGGTCCAAATATGACCACTAGGGTCAGGTTGTGGAGAGACTCATTCTGGTCCAAATATGACCACTAGGGTCAGGTTGTGGAGAGCCTCATTCTGGTCCAAATATGATCACTAGGGTCAGGTTGTGGAGAGACTCATTCTGGTCCAAATATGATCACTAGGGTCAGGTTGTGGAGAGACTCATTCTGGTCCAAATATGATCACTAGGGTCAGGTTGTGGAGAGACTCATTCTGGTCCAAATATGATCACTAGGGTTGTGGAGAGACTCATTCTGGTCCAAATATGATCACTAGGGTCAGGTTGTGGAGAGACTCATTCTGGTCCAAATATGACCACTAGGGTCAGGTTGTGGAGAGACTCATTCTGGTCCAAATATGATCACTAGGGTTGTGGAGAGACTCATTCTGGTCCAAATATGACCACTAGGGTCAGGTTGTGGAGAGACTCATTCTGGTCCAAATATGATCACTAGGGTCAGGTTGTGGAGAGACTCATTCTGGTCCAAATATGATCATTCACAGTCTGACAAGAGCCTGAAGCTGACAGACAGATAGAGAGACAGACAGACAGACTGACAGTCTGAGAAGGGGCAAGACAGACAGACAGACAGACTGTTCACAGTCAGGAAACATGTCTGAGACCTGCAGACTGTATCTCAGTGGGGCTAAACAGTCCCAACAACAGCCCGGTCTGAATCCAGACTGTATCTCAGTGGGCTAAACAGTCCCAACAACAGCCCGGTCTGAATCCAGACTGTATCTCAGTGGGGCTAAACAGTCCCAACAACAGCCCGGTCTGAATCCAGACTGTATCTCAGTGGGGCTAAACAGTCCCAACAACAGCCCGGTCTGAATCCAGACTGTATCTCAGTGGGGCTAAACAGTCCCAACAACAGCCCGGTCTGAATCCAGACTTTATCTCAGTGGGATTAAACAGTCCCAACAACAGCCCAGTCTGAATCCAGACTTTATCTCAGTGGGATTAAACAGTCCCAACAACAGCCCGGTCTGAATCCAGACTTTATCTCAGTGGGGTTAAACAGTCCCAACAACAGCCCGGTCTGAATCCAGACTTTATCTCAGTGGGATTAAACAGTCCCAACAACAGCCCGGTCTGAATCCAGACTTTATCTCAGTGGGGCTAAACAGTCCCAATAACAGCCCGGTCTGAATCCAGACTTTATCTCAGTGGGGCTAAACAGTCCCAACAACAGCCCGGTCTGAATCCAGACTTTATCTCAGTGGGGTTAAACAGTCCCAACAACAGTCCAGTCTGAATCCTAGTTGTTTCCTCACACAGCAACCAGAACACAACCAAACACGACGGGGTGTTAGTCACATGCAAGTCAACCCCCCCCCCCCCCCCCCCACCCACCAAACTCAGGAGTGTCTCTCTTTAGGTCCTCCAGCAACACGACCTTCTTCCTGACGATGCAGCCGTAGCATCGTCCTACACCACACAAGACAATGAGCAACACGGCTTAACACAACAGGGGACGTGTGTATCTGTGTGTGTCTCACCCTCCTCCAGCCCCTCCACCCGGTGTGTGTGTGTGTCTCACCCTCCTCCAGCCCCTCCACCCTGTGTGTGTGTCTCACCCTCCTCCAGCCCCTCCACCCTGTGTGTGTGTGTGTCTCACCCTCCTCCAGCCCCTCCACCCTGTGTGTGTGTCTCACCCTCCTCCTGCCCCTCCACCCTGTGTGTGTGTCTCACCCTCCTCCAGCCCCTCCACCCTGTGTGTGTGTGTCTCACCCTCCTCCAGCCCCTCCACCCTGTGTGTGTGTGTGTCTCACCCTCCTCCAGCCCCTCCACCCGGTGTGTGTGTGTGTCTCACCCTCCTCCAGCCCCTCCACCCTGTGTGTGTGTGTGTGTCTCACCCTCCTCCAGCCCCTCCACCCTGTGTGTGTGTGTCTCACCCTCCTCCAGCCCCTCCACCCTGTGTGTGTGTCTCACCCTCCTCCTGCCCCTCCACCCTGTGTGTGTGTGTCTCACCCTCCTCCAGCCCCTCCACCCTGTGTGTGTGTGTGTCTCACCCTCCTCCTGCCCCTCCACCCTGTGTGTGTGTCTCACCCTCCTCCAGCCCCTCCACCCTGTGTGTGTGTCTCACCCTCCTCCAGCCCCTCCACCCTGTGTGTGTGTGTCTCACCCTCCTCCAGCCCCTCCACCCTGTGTGTGTGTGTGTCTCACCCTCCTCCAGCCCCTCCACCCTGTGTGTGTGTGTGTCTCACCCTCCTCCAGCCCCTCCACCCTGTGTGTGTGTGTGTCTCACCCTCCTCCAGCCCCTCCACCCTGTGTGTGTGTCTCACCCTCCTCCTGCCCCTCCACCCTGTGTGTGTGTGTGTGTGTGTCTCACCCTCCTCCTGCCCCTCCACCCTGTGTGTGTGTGTGTGTGTGTGTCTCACCCTCCTCCAGCCCCTCCACCCTGTGTGTGTGTGTGTCTCACCCTCCTCCAGCCCCTCCACCCTGTGTGTGTGTGTGTCTCACCCTCCTCCAGCCCCTCCACCCTGTGTGTGTGTCTCACCCTCATCCAGCCCCTCCACCCTGTGTGTGTGTGTGTCTCACCCTCCTCCAGCCCCTCCACCCTGTGTGTGTGTGTGTCTCACCCTCCTCCTGCCCCTCCACCCTGTGTGTGTGTGTGTGTCTCACCCTCCTCCTGCCCCTCCACCCTGTGTGTGTGTGTGTGTGTGTGTCTCACCCTCCTCCAGCCCCTCCACCCTGTGTGTGTGTGTGTCTCACCTTCCTCCAGCCCCTCCACCCTGTGTGTGTGTGTGTCTCACCCTCCTCCAGCCCCTCCACCCTGTCTGTGTGTCTCACCCTCCTCCAGCCCCTCCACCCTGTGTGTGTGTCTCACCCTCCTCCAGCCCCTCCACCCTGTGTGTGTGTCTCAACCTCCTCCAGCCCCTCCACCCTGTGTGTGTGTCTCACCCTCCTCCAGCCCCTCCACCCTGTGTGTGTGTGTGTCTCACCCTCCTCCAGCCCCTCCACCCTGTGTGTGTGTGTCTCACCCTCCTCCAGCCCCTCCACCCTGTGTGTGTGTGTCTCACCCTCCTCCAGCCCCTCCACCCTGTGTGTGTGTGTGTGTCTCACCCTCCTCCAGCCCCTCCACCCTGTGTGTGTGTGTGTCTCACCCTCCTCCAGCCCCTCCACCCTGTGTGTGTGTGTGTCTCACCCTCCTCCAGCCCCTCCACCCTGTGTGTGTGTCTCACCCTCCTCCAGCCCCTCCACCCTGTGTGTGTGTGTGTCTCACCCTCCTCCAGCCCCTCCACCCTGTGTGTGTCTCACCCTCCTCCAGCCCCTCCACCCTGTGTGTGTGTGTGTCTCACCCTCCTCCAGCCCCTCCACCCTGTGTGTGTGTCTCACCCTCCTCCAGCCCCTCCACCCTGTGTGTGTGTGTGTCTCACCCTCCTCCAGCCCCTCCACCCTGTGTGTGTGTGTGTCTCACCCTCCTCCAGCCCCTCCACCCTGTGTGTGTGTGTGTCTCACCCTCCTCCAGCCCCTCCACCCTGTGTGTGTGTGTGTCTCACCCTCCTCCAGCCCCTCCACCCTGTGTGTGTGTGTGTCTCACCCTCCTCCAGCCCCTCCACCCTGTGTGTGTGTGTGTCTCACCCTCCTCCAGCCCCTCCACCCTGTGTGTGTGTCTCACCCTCCTCCTGCCCCTCCACCCTGTGTGTGTGTCTCACCCTCCTCCAGCCCCTCCACCCTGTGTGTGTGTCTCACCCTCCTCCAGCCCCTCCACCCTGTGTGTGTGTCTCACCCTCCTCCAGCCCCTCCACCCTGTGTGTGTGTCTCACCCTCCTCCAGCCCCTCCACCCTGTGTGTGTGTCTCACCCTCCTCCAGCCCCTCCACCCTGTGTGTGTGTCTCACCCTCCTCCAGCCCCTCCACCCTGTGTGTGTGTGTGTGTCTCACCCTCCTCCAGCCCCTCCACCCTGTGTGTGTGTGTCTCACCCTCCTCCAGCCCCTCCACCCTGTGTGTGTGTCTCACCCTCCTCCTGCCCCTCCACCCTGTGTGTGTGTCTCACCCTCCTCCTGCCCCTCCACCCTGTGTGTGTGTCTCACCCTCCTCCAGCCCCTCCACCCTGTGTGTGTGTGTGTCTCACCCTCCTCCAGCCCCTCCACCCTGTGTGTGTGTGTGTCTCACCCTCCTCCAGCCCCTCCACCCTGTGTGTGTGTGTCTCACCCTCCTCCAGCCCCTCCACCCTGTGTGTGTGTCTCACCCTCCTCCAGCCCCTCCACCCTGTGTGTGTGTCTCACCCTCCTCCTGCCCCTCCACCCTGTGTGTGTGTCTCACCCTCCTCCAGCCCCTCCACCCTGTGTGTGTGTCTCACCCTCCTCCAGCCCCTCCACCCTGTGTGTGTGTCTCACCCTCCTCCTGCCCCTCCACCCTGTGTGTGTGTGTCTCACCCTCCTCCAGCCCCTCCACCCTGTGTGTGTGTCTCACCCTCCTCCAGCCCCTCCACCCTGTGTGTGTGTGTCTCACCCTCCTCCAGCCCCTCCACCCTGTGTGTGTGTCTCACCCTCCTCCAGCCCCTCCACCCTGTGTGTGTGTGTGTGTCTCACCCTCCTCCAGCCCCTCCACCCTGTGTGTGTGTCTCACCCTCCTCCAGCCCCTCCACCCTGTGTGTGTGTGTGTCTCACCCTCCTCCAGCCCCTCCACCCTGTGTGTGTCTCACCCTCCTCCAGCCCCTCCACCCTGTGTGTGTGTGTGTCTCACCCTCCTCCAGCCCCTCCACCCTGTGTGTGTGTCTCACCCTCCTCCAGCCCCTCCACCCTGTGTGTGTGTGTGTCTCACCCTCCTCCAGCCCCTCCACCCTGTGTGTGTGTGTGTCTCACCCTCCTCCAGCCCCTCCACCCTGTGTGTGTGTGTGTCTCACCCTCCTCCAGCCCCTCCACCCTGTGTGTGTGTGTGTCTCACCCTCCTCCAGCCCCTCCACCCTGTGTGTGTGTGTGTCTCACCCTCCTCCAGCCCCTCCACCCTGTGTGTGTGTGTGTCTCACCCTCCTCCAGCCCCTCCACCCTGTGTGTGTGTCTCACCCTCCTCCTGCCCCTCCACCCTGTGTGTGTGTCTCACCCTCCTCCAGCCCCTCCACCCTGTGTGTGTGTCTCACCCTCCTCCAGCCCCTCCACCCTGTGTGTGTGTCTCACCCTCCTCCAGCCCCTCCACCCTGTGTGTGTGTCTCACCCTCCTCCAGCCCCTCCACCCTGTGTGTGTGTCTCACCCTCCTCCAGCCCCTCCACCCTGTGTGTGTGTCTCACCCTCCTCCAGCCCCTCCACCCTGTGTGTGTGTGTCTCACCCTCCTCCAGCCCCTCCACCCTGTGTGTGTGTCTCACCCTCCTCCAGCCCCTCCACCCTGTGTGTGTGTCTCACCCTCCTCCTGCCCCTCCACCCTGTGTGTGTGTCTCACCCTCCTCCTGCCCCTCCACCCTGTGTGTGTGTCTCACCCTCCTCCAGCCCCTCCACCCTGTGTGTGTGTGTGTCTCACCCTCCTCCAGCCCCTCCACCCTGTGTGTGTGTGTGTCTCACCCTCCTCCAGCCCCTCCACCCTGTGTGTGTGTGTCTCACCCTCCTCCAGCCCCTCCACCCTGTGTGTGTGTCTCACCCTCCTCCAGCCCCTCCACCCTGTGTGTGTGTCTCACCCTCCTCCTGCCCCTCCACCCTGTGTGTGTGTCTCACCCTCCTCCAGCCCCTCCACCCTGTGTGTGTGTCTCACCCTCCTCCAGCCCCTCCACCCTGTGTGTGTGTCTCACCCTCCTCCTGCCCCTCCACCCTGTGTGTGTGTGTCTCACCCTCCTCCAGCCTCTCCACCCTGTGTGTGTGTGTGTCTCACCCTCCTCCAGCCCCTCCACCCTGTGTGTGTGTGTCTCACCCTCCTCCAGCCCCTCCACCCGGTGTGTGTGTGTGTCTCACCCTCCTCCAGCCCCTCCACCCTGTGTGTGTGTCTCACCCTCCTCCAGCCCCTCCACCCTGTGTGTGTGTGTGTCTCACCCTCCTCCAGCCCCTCCACCCGGTGTGTGTGTGTGTCTCACCCTCCTCCAGCCCCTCCACCCTGTGTGTGTGTCTCACCCTCCTCCAGTTCTTCACCCTGTGTGTGTCTCACCCTCCTCCAGCCCCTCCACCCTGTGTGTGTGTCTCACCCTCCTCCAGCCCCTCCACCCTGTGTGTGTGTCTCACCCTCCTCCAGCCCCTCCACCCTGAGTGTGTGTCTCACCCTCCTCCAGCCCCTCCACCCTGTGTGTGTGTCTCACCCTCCTCCAGCCCCTCCACCCTGTGTGTGTATGTCTCACCCTCCTCCAGCCCCTCCACCCTGTGTGTGTGTGTGTCTCACCCTCCTCCAGCCCCTCCACCCTGTGTGTGTGTCTCACCCTCCTCCAGCCCCTCCACCCTGTGTGTGTGTGTGTCTCACCCTCCTCCAGCCCCTCCACCCTGTGTGTGTGTGTGTCTCACCCTCCTCCAGCCCCTCCACCCTGTGTGTGTGTGTGTCTCACCCTCCTCCAGCCCCTCCACCCTGTGTGTGTGTGTGTCTCACCCTCCTCCAGCCCCTCCACCCTGTGTGTGTGTGTGTCTCACCCTCCTCCAGCCCCTCCACCCTGTGTGTGTGTCTCACCCTCCTCCTGCCCCTCCACCCTGTGTGTGTGTCTCACCCTCCTCCAGCCCCTCCACCCTGTGTGTGTGTCTCACCCTCCTCCAGCCCCTCCACCCTGTGTGTGTGTCTCACCCTCCTCCAGCCCCTCCACCCTGTGTGTGTGTCTCACCCTCCTCCATTCCCTCCACCCTGTGTGTGTGTCTCACCCTCCTCCAGCCCCTCCACCCTGTGTGTGAGTCTCACCCTCCTCCAGCCCCTCCACCCTGTGTGTGTGTCTCACCCTCCTCCAGCCCCTCCACCCTGTGTGTGTGTCTCACCCTCCTCCAGCCCCTCCACCCTGTGTGTGTGTCTCACCCTCCTCCTGCCCCTCCACCCTGTGTGTGTGTCTCACCCTCCTCCTGCCCCTCCACCCTGTGTGTGTGTCTCACCCTCCTCCAGCCCCTCCACCCTGTGTGTGTGTGTGTCTCACCCTCCTCCAGCCCCTCCACCCTGTGTGTGTGTGTGTGTCTCACCCTCCTCCAGCCCCTCCACCCTGTGTGTGTGTGTCTCACCCTCCTCCAGCCCCTCCACCCTGTGTGTGTGTCTCACCCTCCTCCAGCCCCTCCACCCTGTGTGTGTGTCTCACCCTCCTCCTGCCCCTCCACCCTGTGTGTGTGTCTCACCCTCCTCCAGCCCCTCCACCCTGTGTGTGTGTCTCACCCTCCTCCAGCCCCTCCACCCTGTGTGTGTGTCTCACCCTCCTCCTGCCCCTCCACCCTGTGTGTGTGTGTCTCACCCTCCTCCAGCCTCTCCACCCTGTGTGTGTGTGTGTCTCACCCTCCTCCAGCCCCTCCACCCTGTGTGTGTGTGTCTCACCCTCCTCCAGCCCCTCCACCCGGTGTGTGTGTGTGTCTCACCCTCCTCCAGCCCCTCCACCCTGTGTGTGTGTCTCACCCTCCTCCAGCCCCTCCACCCTGTGTGTGTGTGTGTCTCACCCTCCTCCAGCCCCTCCACCCGGTGTGTGTGTGTGTCTCACCCTCCTCCAGCCCCTCCACCCTGTGTGTGTGTCTCACCCTCCTCCAGTTCTCCACCCTGTGTGTGTCTCACCCTCCTCCAGCCCCTCCACCCTGTGTGTGTGTCTCACCCTCCTCCAGCCCCTCCACCCTGTGTGTGTGTCTCACCCTCCTCCAGCCCCTCCACCCTGAGTGTGTGTCTCACCCTCCTCCAGCCCCTCCACCCTGTGTGTGTGTCTCACCCTCCTCCAGCCCCTCCACCCTGTGTGTGTATGTCTCACCCTCCTCCAGCCCCTCCACCCTGTGTGTGTGTGTGTCTCACCCTCCTCCAGCCCCTCCACCCTGTGTGTGTGTCTCACCCTCCTCCAGCCCCTCCACCCTGTGTGTGTGTCTCACCCTCCTCCAGCCCCTCCACCCTGTGTGTGTGTGTCTCACCCTCCTCCAGCCCCTCCACCCTGTGTGTGTGTGTCTCACCCTCCTCCAGCCCCTCCACCCTGTGTGTGTGTCTCACCCTCCTCCAGCCCCTCCACCCTGTGTGTGTGTCTCACCCTCCTCCAGCCCATCCATCCTGTGTGTGTGTGTGTCTCACCCTCCTCCAGCCCCTCCACCCTGTGTGTGTGTGTCTCACCCTCCTCCAGCCCCTCCACCCTGTGTGTGTGTGTGTCTCACCCTCCTCCAGCCCCTCCACCCTGTGTGTGTGTGTGTCTCACCCTCCTCCAGCCCCTCCACCCTGTGTGTGTGTGTCTCACCCTCCTCCAGCCCCTCCACCCTGTGTGTGTGTCTCACCCTCCTCCAGCCCCTCCACCCTGTGTGTGTGTGTGTCTCACCCTCCTCCAGCCCCTCCACCCTGTGTGTGTGTGTGTCTCACCCTCCTCCAGCCCCTCCACCCTGTGTGTGTGTCTCACCCTCCTCCAGCCCATCCACCCTGTGTGTGTGTCTCACCCTCCTCCAGCCCCTCCACCCTGTGTGTGTGTCTCACCCTCCTCCAGCCCCTCCACCCTGTGTGTGTGTCTCACCCTCCTCCAGCCCCTCCACCCTGTGTGTGTGTCTCACCCTCCTCCAGCCCCTCCACCCTGTGTGTGTGTCTCACCCTCCTCCAGCCCCTCCACCCTGTGTGTGTGTCTCACCCTCCTCCTGCCCCTCCACCCTGTGTGTGTGTCTCACCCTCCTCCTGCCCCTCCACCCTGTGTGTGTGTCTCACCCTCCTCCAGCCCCTCCACCCTGTGTGTGTGTGTGTCTCACCCTCCTCCAGCCCCTCCACCCTGTGTGTGTGTGTGTCTCACCCTCCTCCAGCCCCTCCACCCTGTGTGTGTGTGTCTCACCCTCCTCCAGCCCCTCCACCCTGTGTGTGTGTCTCACCCTCCTCCAGCCCCTCCACCCTGTGTGTGTGTCTCACCCTCCTCCTGCCCCTCCACCCTGTGTGTGTGTCTCACCCTCCTCCAGCCCCTCCACCCTGTGTGTGTGTCTCACCCTCCTCCAGCCCCTCCACCCTGTGTGTGTGTCTCACCCTCCTCCTGCCCCTCCACCCTGTGTGTGTGTGTCTCACCCTCCTCCAGCCTCTCCACCCTGTGTGTGTGTGTGTCTCACCCTCCTCCAGCCCCTCCACCCTGTGTGTGTGTGTCTCACCCTCCTCCAGCCCCTCCACCCGGTGTGTGTGTGTGTCTCACCCTCCTCCAGCCCCTCCACCCTGTGTGTGTGTCTCACCCTCCTCCAGCCCCTCCACCCTGTGTGTGTGTGTGTCTCACCCTCCTCCAGCCCCTCCACCCGGTGTGTGTGTGTGTCTCACCCTCCTCCAGCCCCTCCACCCTGTGTGTGTGTGTCTCACCCTCCTCCAGTTCTCCACCCTGTGTGTGTCTCACCCTCCTCCAGCCCCTCCACCCTGTGTGTGTGTCTCACCCTCCTCCAGCCCCTCCACCCTGTGTGTGTGTCTCACCCTCCTCCAGCCCCTCCACCCTGAGTGTGTGTCTCACCCTCCTCCAGCCCCTCCACCCTGTGTGTGTGTCTCACCCTCCTCCAGCCCCTCCACCCTGTGTGTGTATGTCTCACCCTCCTCCAGCCCCTCCACCCTGTGTGTGTGTGTGTCTCACCCTCCTCCAGCCCCTCCACCCTGTGTGTGTGTCTCACCCTCCTCCAGCCCCTCCACCCTGTGTGTGTGTCTCACCCTCCTCCAGCCCCTCCACCCTGTGTGTGTGTGTCTCACCCTCCTCCAGCCCCTCCACCCTGTGTGTGTGTGTCTCACCCTCCTCCAGCCCCTCCACCCTGTGTGTGTGTCTCACCCTCCTCCAGCCCCTCCACCCTGTGTGTGTGTCTCACCCTCCTCCAGCCCATCCACCCTGTGTGTGTGTGTGTCTCACCCTCCTCCAGCCCCTCCACCCTGTGTGTGTGTGTCTCACCCTCCTCCAGCCCCTCCACCCTGTGTGTGTGTGTGTCTCACCCTCCTCCAGCCCCTCCACCCTGTGTGTGTGTGTGTCTCACCCTCCTCCAGCCCCTCCACCCTGTGTGTGTGTGTCTCACCCTCCTCCAGCCCCTCCACCCTGTGTGTGTGTCTCACCCTCCTCCAGCCCCTCCACCCTGTGTGTGTGTCTCACCCTCCTCCAGCCCCTCCACCCTGTGTGTGTGTCTCACCCTCCTCCAGCCCCTCCACCCTGTGTGTGTGTCTCACCCTCCTCCAGCCCATCCACCCTGTGTGTGTGTCTCACCCTCCTCCAGCCCATCCACCCTGTGTGTGTGTCTCACCCTCCTCCAGCCCATCCACCCTGTGTAGTCTGATGATGTCTCCCTTGTGGAAGCTGAGCAGAGTTCGGTCTTCTGTGACGTAGTTCCTCACTGCGACCACGTACTCAGAGTCCTGAGGAACGAAACGTCCCTGTTTGTCAGAATCAATCTGCGAGGCGGAAAACTGGTGAGGATCCATTCCTTTATTATCACTGGTCTACCTGTCTCACCCTCTAGCCTGTCTCACACTCTAGCCTGTTATACACTCTACCTGTCTCACCCTCTAGCCTGTCTCACCCTCTACCTGTTATACACTCTACCTGTCTCACCCTCTAGCCTGTCTCAACCTCTACCTGTCTCACCCTCTAGCCTGTCTCACCCTCTAGCCTGTTATACCCTCTAACCTGTCGGAACCTCTACCTGTCTCACCCTCTAACCTGTTATACACTCTAACCTGTCTCACCCTCTAACCTGTTATACACTCTAACCTGTCTCACCCTCTAACCTGTTATACACTCTAACCTGTCTCACCCTATAGCCTGTTATACACTCTAACCTGTCTCACCCTCTAACCTGTTATACACTCTAACCTGTCTCACCCTCTAACCTGTTATACACTGGAGTCCTGCTGAATGAACATAATCCCTTTCCGTATCACTGGTCTACCTGTCTCACCCTCTAGCCTGTCTCACCCTCTAACCTGTTATACACTCTAACCTGTCTCACCCTCTAACCTGTTATACACTCTAACCTGTCTCACCCTCTACCTGTTATACACTCTAACCTGTCTGAACCTCTACCTCTCACCCTCTAGCCTGTTATACACTCTAACCTGTCTCACCCTCTAACCTGTTATACACTGGAGTCCTGCTGAATGAACATAATCCCTTTCCGTATCACTGGTCTACCTGTCTCACCCTCTAGCCTGTTATACACTCTAACCTGTTATACACTCTAACCTGTCTCACCCTCTAACCTGTTATACACTCTAACCTGTCTCACCCTCTAGCCTGTTATACACTCTAACCTGTCTCACCCTCTAGCCTGTTATACACTCTAACCTGTCTGAACCTCTACCTGTCTCACCCTCTAACCTGTTATACACTCTAACCTGTCTCACCCTCTAACCTGTTATACACTGGAGTCCTGCTGAATGAACATAATCCCTTTCCGTATCACTGGTCTACCTGTCTCACCCTCTAACCTGTCTCACCCTCTAGCCTGTTATACACTCTAACCTGTCTCACCCTCTAACCTGTTATACACTGGAGTCCTGCTGAATGAACATAATCCCTTTCCGTATCACTGGTCTACCTGTCTCACCCTCTAGCCTGTCTCACCCTCTAGCCTGTTATACACTCTAACCTGTCTGAACCTCTACCTCTCACCCTCTAACCTGTTATACACTCTAACCTGTCTCACCCTCTAGCCTGTTATACACTCTAACCTGTCGGAACCTCTACCTCTCACCCTCTAACCTGTTATACACTCTAACCTGTCTCACCCTCTAACCTGTTATACACTGGAGTCCTGCTGAATGAACATAATCCCTTTCCGTATCACTGGTCTACCTGTCTCACCCTCTAGCCTGTCTCACCCTCTAGCCTGTTATACACTCTAACCTGTCTCACCCTCTAACCTGTAATACACTCTAACCTGTCTGAACCTCTACCTCTCACCCTCTAACCTGTTATACACTCTAACCTGTCTCACCCTCTAACCTGTTATACACTCTAACCTGTCTCACCCTCTAACCTGTTATACACTGGAGTCCTGCTGAATGAACATAATCCCTTTCCTTATCACTGGTCTACCTGTCTCACCCTCTAGCCTGTTATACACTCTAACCTGTCGGAACCTCTACCTGTCTCACCCTCTAGCCTGTTATACACTCTAACCTGTCTCACCCTCTAACCTGTTATACACTGGAGTCCTGCTGAATGAACATAATCCCTTTCCGTATCACTGGTCTACCTGTCTCACCCTCTAGCCTGTTATACACTCTACCTGTCTCACCCTCTAACCTGTTATACACTCTGACCTGTCTCACCCTTTAGCCTGTTATACACTCTAACCTGTCTGAACCTCTACCTCTCACCCTCTAACCTGTTATACACTCTAACCTGTCTCACCCTCTAACCTGTTATACACTGGAGTCCTGCTGAATGAACATAATCCCTTTCCGTATCACTGGTCTACCTGTCTCACCCTCTAGCCTGTCTCACCCTCTAGCCTGTTATACACTCTAACCTGTCTCACCCTCTAACCTGTTATACACTCTAACCTGTCTCACCCTCTAACCTGTTATACACTGGAGTCCTGCTGAATGAACATAATCCCTTTCCGTATCACTGGTCTACCTGTCTCACCCTCTAGCCTGTCTCACCCTCTAGCCTGTTATACACTCTAACCTGTCTCACCCTCTAACCTGTTATACACTCTAACCTGTCTCACCCTCTACCTGTTATACACTCTAACCTGTCTGAACCTCTACCTCTCACCCTCTAACCTGTTATACACTCTAACCTGTCTCACCCTCTAGCCTGTTATACACTCTAACCTGTCTCACCCTCTAACCTGTTATACACTCTAACCTGTCTGAACCTCTACCTCTCACCCTCTAACCTGTTATACACTCTAACCTGTCTCACCCTCTAGCCTGTTATACACTCTAACCTGTCTGAACCTCTACCTCTCACCCTCTAACCTGTTATACACTCTAACCTGTCTCACCCTCTAACCTGTTATACACTGGAGTCCTGCTGAATGAACATAATCCCTTTCCGTATCACTGGTCTACCTGTCTCACCCTCTAGCCTGTCTCACCCTCTAACCTGTAATACACTCTAACCTGTCGGAACCTCTACCTGTCTCACCCTCTAACCTGTTATACACTCTAACCTGCCTCACCCTCTAACCTGTTATACACTCTAACCTGTCTCACCCTCTAACCTGTCTCACCCTCTAGCCTGTTATACACTCTAACCTGTCTCACCCTCTAACCTGTTATACACTGGAGTCCTGCTGAATGAACATAATCCCTTTCCGTATCACTGGTCTACCTGTCTCACCCTCTAACCTGTTATACACTCTAACCTGTCTCACCCTCTAACCTGTTATACACTCTAACCTGTCTCACCCTCTAACCTGTTATACACTGGAGTCCTGCTGAATGAACATAATCCCTTTCCGTATCACTGGTCTACCTGTCTCACCCTCTAGCCTGTCTCACCCTCTACCTGTTATACACTCTAACCTGTCTGAACCTCTACCTCTCACCCTCTAACCTGTTATACACTCTAACCTGTCTCACCCTCTAACCTGTTATACACTGGAGTCCTGCTGAATGAACATAATCCCTTTCCGTATCACTGGTCTACCTGTCTCACCCTCTAACCTGTTATACACTCTAACCTGTTATACACTCTAACCTGTCTCACCCTCTAACCTGTTATACACTCTAACCTGTCTCACCCTCTAGCCTGTTATACACTCTAACCTGTCTGAACCTCTACCTGTCTCACCCTCTAACCTGTTATACACTCTAACCTGTCTCACCCTCTAACCTGTTATACACTCTAACCTGTCTCACCCTCTAACCTGTTATACACTGGAGTCCTGCTGAATGAACATAATCCCTTTCCGTATCACTGGTCTACCTGTCTCACCCTCTAGCCTGTCTCACCCTCTAACCTGTTATACACTCTAACCTGTCTCACCCTCTAACCTGTTATACACTGGAGTCCTGCTGAATGAACATAATCCCTTTCCTTATCACTGGTCTACCTGTCTCACCCTCTAGCCTGTCTCACCCTCTAGCCTGTTATACACTCTAACCTGTCGGAACCTCTACCTCTCACCCTCTAACCTGTTATACACTCTAACCTGTCTCACCCTCTAACCTGTTATACACTGGAGTCCTGCTGAATGAACATAATCCCTTTCCGTATCACTGGTCTACCTGTCTCACCCTCTAGCCTGTCTCACCCTCTACCTGTTATACACTCTAACCTGTCTCACCCTCTAACCTGTTATACACTCTAACCTGTTATACACTCTAACCTGTCGGAACCTCTACCGGTCTCACCCTCTAACCTGTTATACACTCTAACCTGTCTCACCCTCTAACCTGTTATACACTGGAGTCCTGCTGAATGAACATAATCCCTTTCCGTATCACTGGTCTACCTGTCTCACCCTCTAGCCTGTTATACACTCTAACCTGTCTCACCCTCTAGCCTGTTATACACTCTAACCTGTCTCACCCTCTAACCTGTTATACACTCTAACCTGTCTCACCCTCTAACCTGTTATACACTCTAACCTGTCTCACCCTCTAACCTGTTATACACTCTAACCTGTCTCACCCTCTAACCTGTTATACACTGGAGTCCTGCTGAATGAACATAATCCCTTTCCGTATCACTGGTCTACCTGTCTCACCCTCTAGCCTGTCTCACCCTCTAGCCTGTTATACACTCTAACCTGTTATACACTCTAACCTGTTATACACTCTAACCTGTCTCACCCTCTAACCTGTTATACACTCTAACCTGTCTCACCCTCTAACCTGTTATACACTGGAGTCCTGCTGAATGAACATAATCCCTTTCCGTATCACTGGTCTACCTGTCTCACCCTCTAGCCTGTCTCACCCTCTAGCCTGTTATACACTCTAACCTGTCGGAACCTCTACCTCTCACACTCTAACCTGTTATACACTCTAACCTGTCTGAACCTCTACCTGTCTCACCCTCTAACCTGTTATACACTCTAACCTGTCTCACCCTCTAACCTGTTATACACTCTAACCTGTCTCACCCTCTAACCTGTTATACACTGGAGTCCTGCTGAATGAACATAATCCCTTTCCGTATCACTGGTCTACCTGTCTCACCCTCTAGCCTGTCTCACCCTCTAGCCTGTTATACACTCTAACCTGTCTCACCCTCTAACCTGTTATACACTCTAACCTGTTATACACTCTAACCTGTCTCACCCTCTAACCTGTTATACACTGGAGTCCTGCTGAATGAACATAATCCCTTTCCGTATCACTGGTCTACCTGTCTCACCCTCTAGCCTGTCTCACCCTCTAGCCTGTTATACACTCTAACCTGTCTCACCCTCTAACCTGTTATACACTGGAGTCCTGCTGAATGAACATAATCCCTTTCCGTATCACTGGTCTACCTGTCTCACCCTCTAGCCTGTTATACACTCTAACCTGTCTCACCCTCTAACCTGTTATACACTGGAGTCCTGCTGAATGAACATAATCCCTTTCCGTATCACTGGTCTACCTGTCTCACCCTCTAGCCTGTCTCACCCTCTAACCTGTTATACACTCTAACCTGTCTCACCCTCTAACCTGTTATACACTGGAGTCCTGCTGAATGAACATAATCCCTTTCCGTATCACTGGTCTACCTGTCTCACCCTCTAGCCTGTCTCACCCTCTACCTGTTATACACTCTAACCTGTCTCACCCTCTAGCCTGTCTCACCCTCTAGCCTGTTATACACTCTAACCTGTCTCACCCTCTAACCTGTTATACACTGGAGTCCTGCTGAATGAACATAATCCCTTTCCGTATCACTGGTCTACCTGTCTCACCCTCTAGCCTGTCTCACCCTCTAACCTGTTATACACTCTAACCTGTCTCACCCTTTAGCCTGTTATACACTCTAACCTGTCTCACCCTCTAACCTGTTATACACTGGAGTCCTGCTGAATGAACATAATCCCTTTCCGTATCACTGGTCTACCTGTCTCACCCTCTAGCCTGTCTCACCCTCTACCTGTTATACACTCTAACCTGTCTCACCCTCTAGCCTGTCTCACCCTCTAACCTGTTATACACTCTAACCTGTCGGAACCTCTACCTGTCTCACCCTCTAACCTGTTATACACTCTAACCTGTCTCACCCTCTAACCTGTTATACACTGGAGTCCTGCTGAATGAACATAATCCCTTTCCGTATCACTGGTCTACCTGTCTCACCCTCTAGCCTGTCTCACCCTCTAGCCTGTTATACACTCTAACCTGTCTCACCCTCTAGCCTGTTATACACTCTAACCTGTCTGAACCTCTACCTGTCTCACCCTCTAACCTGTTATACACTCTAACCTGTCTCACCCTCTAACCTGTTATACACTGGAGTCCTGCTGAATGAACATAATCCCTTTCCGTATCACTGGTCTACCTGTCTCACCCTCTAACCTGTCTCACCCTCTAGCCTGTTATACACTCTAACCTGTCTGAACCTCTACCTGTCTCACCCTCTAACCTGTTATACACTCTAACCTGTTATACACTCTAACCTGTTATACACTCTAACCTGTCTCACCCTCTAGCCTGTTATACACTCTAACCTGTCTCACCCTCTAACCTGTTATACACTGGAGTCCTGCTGAATGAACATAATCCCTTTCCGTATCACTGGTCTACCTGTCTCACCCTCTAGCCTGTCTCACCCTCTAACCTGTTATACACTCTAACCTGTCTCACCCTCTAACCTGTTATACACTGGAGTCCTGCTGAATGAACATAATCCCTTTCCTTATCACTGGTCTACCTGTCTCACCCTCTAGCCTGTCTCACCCTCTAGCCTGTTATACACTCTAACCTGTCGGAACCTCTACCTCTCACCCTCTAACCTGTTATACACTCTAACCTGTCTCACCCTCTAACCTGTTATACACTGGAGTCCTGCTGAATGAACATAATCCCTTTCCGTATCACTGGTCTACCTGTCTCACCCTCTAGCCTGTCTCACCCTCTACCTGTTATACACTCTAACCTGTCTCACCCTCTAACCTGTTATACACTCTAACCTGTTATACACTCTAACCTGTCGGAACCTCTACCGGTCTCACCCTCTAACCTGTTATACACTCTAACCTGTCTCACCCTCTAACCTGTTATACACTGGAGTCCTGCTGAATGAACATAATCCCTTTCCGTATCACTGGTCTACCTGTCTCACCCTCTAGCCTGTTATACACTCTAACCTGTCTCACCCTCTAGCCTGTTATACACTCTAACCTGTCTCACCCTCTAACCTGTTATACACTCTAACCTGTCTCACCCTCTAACCTGTTATACACTCTAACCTGTCTCACCCTCTAACCTGTTATACACTCTAACCTGTCTCACCCTCTAACCTGTTATACACTGGAGTCCTGCTGAATGAACATAATCCCTTTCCGTATCACTGGTCTACCTGTCTCACCCTCTAGCCTGTCTCACCCTTTAGCCTGTTATACACTCTAACCTGTCGGAACCTCTACCTCTCACACTCTAACCTGTTATACACTCTAACCTGTCTGAACCTCTACCTGTCTCACCCTCTAACCTGTTATACACTCTAACCTGTCTCACCCTCTAACCTGTTATACACTCTAACCTGCCTCACCCTCTAACCTGTTATACACTGGAGTCCTGCTGAATGAACATAATCCCTTTCCGTATCACTGGTCTACCTGTCTCACCCTCTAGCCTGTCTCACCCTCTAGCCTGTTATACACTCTAACCTGTCTCACCCTCTAGCCTGTTATACACTCTAACCTGTCTGAACCTCTACCTCTCACCCTCTAACCTGTTATACACTCTAACCTGTCTCACCCTCTAACCTGTTATACACTCTAACCTGTCTCACCCTCTAACCTGTTATACACTCTAACCTGTCTCACCCTCTAACCTGTTATACACTCTAACCGGTCTCACCCTCTAACCTGTTATACACTGGAGTCCTGCTGAATGAACATAATCCCTTTCCGTATCACTGGTCTACCTGTCTCACCCTCTAACCTGTTATACACTCTAACCTGTCTCACCCTCTAACCTGTTATACACTGGAGTCCTGCTGAATGAACATAATCCCTTTCCGTATCACTGGTCTACCTGTCTCACCCTCTAGCCTGTCTCACCCTCTACCTGTTATACACTCTAACCTGTCTCACCCTCTAGCCTGTCTCACCCTCTAGCCTGTTATACACTCTAACCTGTCTCACCCTCTAACCTGTTATACACTGGAGTCCTGCTGAATGAACATAATCCCTTTCCGTATCACTGGTCTACCTGTCTCACCCTCTAGCCTGTCTCACCCTCTAGCCTGTTATACACTCTAACCTGTCTCACCCTCTAACCTGTTATACACTCTAACCTGTCTCACCCTCTAACCTGTTATACACTCTAACCTGTCTCACCCTCTAACCTGTTATACACTCTAACCGGTCTCACCCTCTAACCTGTTATACACTGGAGTCCTGCTGAATGAACATAATCCCTTTCCGTATCACTGGTCTACCTGTCTCACCCTCTAGCCTGTCTCACCCTCTACCTGTTATACACTCTAACCTGTCTCACCCTCTAGCCTGTCTCACCCTCTAACCTGTTATACACTCTAACCTGTCGGAACCTCTACCTGTCTCACCCTCTAACCTGTTATACACTCTAACCTGTCTCACCCTCTAACCTGTTATACACTGGAGTCCTGCTGAATGAACATAATCCCTTTCCGTATCACTGGTCTACCTGTCTCACCCTCTAGCCTGTCTCACCCTCTAGCCTGTTATACACTCTAACCTGTCTCACCCTCTAGCCTGTTATACACTCTAACCTGTCTGAACCTCTACCTGTCTCACCCTCTAACCTGTTATACACTCTAACCTGTCTCACCCTCTAACCTGTTATACACTGGAGTCCTGCTGAATGAACATAATCCCTTTCCGTATCACTGGTCTACCTGTCTCACCCTCTAACCTGTCTCACCCTCTAGCCTGTTATACACTCTAACCTGTCGGAACCTCTACCTGTCTCACCCTCTAACCTGTTATACACTCTAACCTGTCTCACCCTCTAACCTGTTATACACTGGAGTCCTGCTGAATGAACATAATCCCTTTCCTTATCACTGGTCTACCTGTCTCACCCTCTAACCTGTTATACACTCTAACCTGTCTCACCCTCTAACCTGTTATACACTCTAACCTGTCTCACCCTCTAACCTGTTATACACTGGAGTCCTGCTGAATGAACATAATCCCTTTCCGTATCACTGGTCTACCTGTCTCACCCTCTAACCGGTCTCACCCTCTAGCCTGTTATACACTCTAACCTGTCTCACCCTCTAACCTGTTATACACTCTAACCTGTCTCACCCTCTAACCTGTTATACACTCTAACCTGTCTGAACCTCTACCTGTCTCACCCTCTAGCCTGTTATACACTCTAACCTGTCTGAACCTCTACCTGTCTCACCCTCTAACCTGTTATACACTCTAACCTGTCTCACCCTCTAACCTGTTATACACTGGAGTCCTGCTGAATGAACATAATCCCTTTCCGTATCACTGGTCTACCTGTCTCACCCTCTAACCTGTTATACACTCTAACCTGTCTGAACCTCTACCTGTTATACACTCTAACCTGTCGGAACCTCTACCTGTTATACACTCTAACCTGTCTGAACCTCTACCTGTTATACACTCTAACCTGTCGGAACCTCTACCTGTTATACACTCTAACCTGTCTGAACCTCTACCTGTTATACACTCTAACCTGTCGGAACCTCTACCTGTTATACACTCTAACCTGTCTCACCCTCTAACCTGTTATACACTCTAACCTGTCTCACCCTCTAACCTGTTATACACTGGAGTCCTGCTGAATGAACATAATCCCTTTCCGTATCACTGGTCTACCTGTCTCACCCTCTAGCCTGTCTCACCCTCTAGCCTGTTATACACTCTAACCTGTCTGAACCTCTACCTGTCTCACCCTCTAACCTGTTATACACTCTAACCTGTCTCACCCTCTAACCTGTTATACACTGGAGTCCTGCTGAATGAACATAATCCCTTTCCGTATCACTGGTCTACCTGTCTCACCCTCTAGCCTGTCTCACCCTCTAGCCTGTTATACACTCTAACCTGTCTCACCCTCTAGCCTGTCTCACCCTCTAGCCTGTTATACACTCTAACCTGTCTCACCCTCTAGCCTGTTATACACTCTAACCTGTCTCACCCTCTAACCGGTCTCACCCTCTAACCAGTCTCACCTGTCTCACCCTCTAGCCTGTTATACACTCTACCTGTCTCACCCTCTAGCCTGTTATACACTCTAGCCTGTCTCACCCTCTAGCCTGTTATACACTCTAACCTGTCTCACCCTCTAACCGGTCTCACCCTCTAACCAGTCTCACCTGTCTCACCCTCTAGCCTGTTATACACTCTACCTGTCTCACCCTCTAGCCTGTTATACACTCTAGCCTGTCTCACCCTCTAGCCTGTTATACACTCTAACCTGTCTCACCCTCTAGCCTGTTATACACTCTAGCCTGTCTCACCCTCTAACCTGTTATACACTCTAACCTGTCTCACCCTCTAACCTGTTATACACTGGAGTCCTGCTGAATGAACATAATCCCTTTCCGTATCACTGGTCTACCTGTCTCACCCTCTAGCCTGTCTCACCCTCTAACCTGTTATACACTCTAACCTGTCTGAACCTCTAGCCTGTCTCACCCTCTAACCTGTTATACACTCTAACCTGTCTCACCCTCTAGCCTGTCTCACCCTCTAGCCTGTCTCACCCTCTAGCCTGTCTCACCCTCTAACCTGTTATACACTCTAACCTGTCTCACCCTCTAGCCTGTCTCACCCTCTAACCTGTCTCACCCTCTAGCCTGTCTCACCCTCTAACCTGTTATACACTCTAACCTGTCTCACCCTCTAGCCTGTCTCACCCTCTAGCCTGTCTCACCCTCTAACCTGTCTCACCCTCTAACCTGTTATACACTCTAACCTGTCTCACCCTCTAACCTGTTATACACTGGAGTCCTGCTGAATGAACATAATCCCTTTCCGTATCACTGGTCTACCTGTCTCACCCTCTAGCCTGTCTCACCCTCTAGCCTGTTATACACTCTAACCTGTCTCACCCTCTAACCTGTTATACACTGGAGTCCTGCTGAATGAACATAATCCCTTTCCGTATCACTGGTCTACCTGTCTCACCCTCTAGCCTGTCTCACCCTCTACCTGTTATACACTCTAACCTGTCTGAACCTCTACCTCTCACCCTCTAACCTGTTATACACTCTAACCTGTCTCACCCTCTAACCTGTCTCACCCTCTAACCTGTTATACACTCTAACCTGTCGGAACCTCTACCTGTCTCACCCTCTAACCTGTTATACACTCTAGCCTGTCTCACCCTCTAACCTGTTATACACTCTAACCTGTCTCACCCTCTAACCTGTTATACACTGGAGTCCTGCTGAATGAACATAATCCCTTTCCGTATCACTGGTCTACCTGTCTCACCCTCTAGCCTGTCTCACCCTCTAACCTGTTATACACTCTAACCTGTCTCACCCTCTAACCGGTCTCACCCTCTAACCAGTCTCACCCTCTAACCTGTTATACACTCTAACCTGTCTCACCCTCTAACCTGTTATACACTGGAGTCCTGCTGAATGAACATAATCCCTTTCCGTATCACTGGTCTACCTGTCTCACCCTCTAGCCTGTCTCACCCTCTAGCCTGTTATACACTCTAACCTGTCGGAACCTCTACCTGTCTCACCCTCTAACCTGTTATACACTCTAACCTGTCTCACCCTCTAACCTGTTATACACTGGAGTCCTGCTGAATGAACATAATCCCTTTCCGTATCACTGGTCTACCTGTCTCACCCTCTAGCCTGTTATACACTCTACCTGTCTCACCCTCTAACCTGTTATACACTGGAGTCCTGCTGAATGAACATAATCCCTTTCCGTATCACTGGTCTACCTGTCTCACCCTCTAGCCTGTCTCACCCTCTACCTGTTATACACTCTAACCTGCCTCACCCTCTAACCTGTTATAGACTGGAGTCCTGCTGAATGAACATAATCCCTTTCCGTATCACTGGTCTACCTGTCTCACCCTCTAGCCTGTTATACACTCTAACCTGTCGGAACCTCTACCTGTTATACACTCTAACCTGTCTCACCCTCTAACCTGTTATACACTCTAACCTGTCTCACCCTCTAACCTGTTATACACTCTAACCTGTCTCACCCTCTAACCTGTTATACACTCTAACCTGTCTCACCCTCTAACCTGTTATACACTGGAGTCCTGCTGAATGAACATAATCCCTTTCCGTATCACTGGTCTACCTGTCTCACCCTCTAGCCTGTCTCACCCTCTAGCCTGTTATACACTCTAACCTGTCTCACCCTCTAACCTGTTATACACTCTAACCTGTCTGAACCTCTACCTCTCACCCTCTAACCTGTTATACACTCTACCTGTCTCACCCTCTAGCCTGTTATACACTCTAACCTGTCTGAACCTCTACCTCTCACCCTCTAACCTGTTATACACTCTAACCTGTCTCACCCTCTAACCTGTTATACACTGGAGTCCTGCTGAATGAACATAATCCCTTTCCGTATCACTGGTCTACCTGTCTCACCCTCTAGCCTGTCTCACCCTCTAACCTGTTATACACTCTAACCTGTCTCACCCTCTAACCGGTCTCACCCTCTAACCAGTCTCACCCTCTAACCTGTTATACACTCTAACCTGTCTCACCCTCTAACCTGTTATACACTGGAGTCCTGCTGAATGAACATAATCCCTTTCCGTATCACTGGTCTACCTGTCTCACCCTCTAACCTGTTATACACTCTAACCAGTCTCACCCTCTAACCTGTTATACACTGGAGTCCTGCTGAATGAACATAATCCCTTTCCGTATCACTGGTCTACCTGTCTCACCCTCTAGCCTGTTATACACTCTAACCTGTCTCACCCTCTACCTGTCTCACCCTCTACCTGTCTCACCCTCTAGCCTGTCTCACCCTCTAGCCTGTTATACACTCTAACCTGTCGGAACCTCTACCTCTCACCCTCTAACCTGTTATACACTCTAACCTGTCTCACCCTCTACCTGTCTCACCCTCTACCTGTCTCACCCTCTAACCTGTCTCACCCTCTAGCCTGTTATACACTCTAACCTGTCTGAACCTCTACCTGTCTCACCCTCTAACCTGTTATACACTCTAACCTGTCTCACCCTCTAACCTGTTATACACTGGAGTCCTGCTGAATGAACATAATCCCTTTCCGTATCACTGGTCTACCTGTCTCACCCTCTAGCCTGTCTGAACCTCTACCTGTTATACACTCTACCTGTCTGAACCTCTACCTGTCTCACCCTCTAACCTGTTATACACTCTAACCTGTCTCACCCTCTAACCTGTTATACACTGGAGTCCTGCTGAATGAACATAATCCCTTTCCGTATCACTGGTCTACCTGTCTCACCCTCTAGCCTGTCTCACCCTCTAGCCTGTTATACACTCTAACCTGTCTCACCCTCTACCTGTTATACACTCTAACCTGTCTCACCCTCTAACCTGTTATACACTCTAACCTGTCTCACCCTCTAACCTGTTATACACTGGAGTCCTGCTGAATGAACATAATCCCTTTCCGTATCACTGGTCTACCTGTCTCACCCTCTAGCCTGTCTCACCCTCTACCTGTTATACACTCTAACCTGTCTCACCCTCTAACCTGTTATACACTCTAACCTGTCTCACCCTCTAGCCTGTTATACACTCTAACCTGTCTCACCCTCTACTTGTTATACACTCTAACCTGTCTCACCCTCTAACCTGTTATAAACTCTAACCTGTCTCACCCTCTAGCCTGTTATACACTCTAACCTGTCTGAACCTCTACCTCTCACCCTCTAACCTGTTATACACTCTAACCTGTCTCACCCTCTAACCTGTTATACACTGGAGTCCTGCTGAATGAACATAATCCCTTTCCGTATCACTGGTCTACCTGTCTCACCCTCTAGCCTGTCTCACCCTCTAGCCTGTTATACACTCTAACCTGTCTCACCCTCTAGCCTGTCTCACCCTCTAGCCTGTTATACACTCTAACCTGTCTCACCCTCTAGCCTGTTATACACTCTAACCTGTCTCACCCTCTAACCGGTCTCACCCTCTAACCAGTCTCACCTGTCTCACCCTCTAGCCTGTTATACACTCTACCTGTCTCACCCTCTAGCCTGTTATACACTCTAGCCTGTCTCACCCTCTAGCCTGTTATACACTCTAACCTGTCTCACCCTCTAACCGGTCTCACCCTCTAACCAGTCTCACCTGTCTCACCCTCTAGCCTGTTATACACTCTACCTGTCTCACCCTCTAGCCTGTTATACACTCTAGCCTGTCTCACCCTCTAGCCTGTTATACACTCTAACCTGTCTCACCCTCTAGCCTGTTATACACTCTAGCCTGTCTCACCCTCTAACCTGTTATACACTCTAACCTGTCTCACCCTCTAACCTGTTATACACTGGAGTCCTGCTGAATGAACATAATCCCTTTCCGTATCACTGGTCTACCTGTCTCACCCTCTAGCCTGTCTCACCCTCTAACCTGTTATACACTCTAACCTGTCTGAACCTCTAGCCTGTCTCACCCTCTAACCTGTTATACACTCTAACCTGTCTCACCCTCTAGCCTGTCTCACCCTCTAGCCTGTCTCACCCTCTAGCCTGTCTCACCCTCTAACCTGTTATACACTCTAACCTGTCTCACCCTCTAACCGGTCTCACCCTCTAACCAGTCTCACCTGTCTCACCCTCTAGCCTGTTATACACTCTACCTGTCTCACCCTCTAGCCTGTTATACACTCTAGCCTGTCTCACCCTCTAGCCTGTTATACACTCTAACCTGTCTCACCCTCTAACCGGTCTCACCCTCTAACCAGTCTCACCTGTCTCACCCTCTAGCCTGTCTCACCCTCTAGCCTGTCTCACCCTCTAGCCAGTCTCACCTGTCTCACCCTCTAGCCTGTCTCACCTTCTACCTGTCTCATCCTCTAACCTGTCTCACCCTCTAACCTGTCTCACCCTCTAACCTGTCTCACCTGTCTCACCCTCTAACCTGTCCCTGTCTCGCCTGTCTCACCCTCTAACCTATTTCACCCTCTAACCTGTTTCACCTGTCTCACCCTCTAACCTGTTTCACCCTCTAAACTGTCTCACCCCTCTAACCTGTCTCACCGTCTAACCTGTCTCACCCTCTAACCTGTCTAACCCTCTAACCTGTCTAACCCTCTAACCTTTCTGACCTTCTAACCTGTCTGACCCTCTAGCCTGTCTCACCCTCTAACCTGTCTGACCCTCTAACCTGTCTGACCCTCTAACCTGTCGAACCTGTCTCACCCCTCTAACCTGCCTCACCCTCTAACCTGTCTCACCCTCTAGCCTGTTATACACTCTACCTGTCTCACCCTCTAGCCTGTCTCACCCTCTAGCCTGTTATACACTCTACCTGTCTCACCCTCTAGCCTGTCTCACCCTCTACCTGTTATACACTCTACCTGTCTCACCCTCTAGCCTGTCTCAACCTCTACCTGTCTCACCCTCTAGCCTGTCTCACCCTCTAGCCTGTTATACACTCTAACCTGTCTCACCCTCTAGCCTGTCTCACCCTCTAGCCTGTTATACACTCTAACCTGTCTCACCCTCTAGCCTGTTATACACTCTAACCTGTCTCACCCTCTAGCCTGTCTCACCCTCTACCTGTTATACACTCTAACCTGTCTCACCCTCTAGCCTGTCTCACCCTCTAGCCTGTTATACACTCTAACCTGTCTCACCCTCTAGCCTGTCTCACCCTCTACCTGTTATACACTCTAACCTGTTATACACTCTAACCTGTCTGAACCTCTACCTCTCACCCTCTAACCTGTTATACACTCTAACCTGTCTCACCCTCTAACCTGTTATACACTGGAGTCCTGCTGAATGAACATAATCCCTTTCCGTATCACTGGTCTACCTGTCTCACCCTCTAGCCTGTCTCACCCTCTAACCTGTTATACACTCTAACCTGTCTCACCCTCTAACCTGTTATACACTGGAGTCCTGCTGAATGAACATAATCCCTTTCCGTATCACTGGTCTACCTGTCTCACCCTCTACCTGTCTCACCCTCTAACCTGTTATACACTCTACCTGTCTCACCCTCTAACCTGTCTCACCCTCTAACCTGTTATACACTCTAACCTGTCTCACCCTCTAGCCTGTTATACACTCTAACCTGTCTGAACCTCTACCTGTCTCACCCTCTAGCCTGTCTCACCCTCTAACCTGTTATACACTCTAACCTGTCTCACCCTCTAACCTGTTATACACTGGAGTCCTGCTGAATGAACATAATCCCTTTCCGTATCACTGGACTACCTGTCTCACCCTCTAGCCTGTCTCACCCTCTAACCTGTTATACACTCTAACCTGTCTCACCCTCTAGCCTGTTATACACTCTAACCTGTCTGAACCTCTACCTGTCTCACCCTCTAGCCTGTCTCACCCTCTAACCTGTTATACACTCTAACCTGTCTCACCCTCTAACCTGTTATACACTGGAGTCCTGCTGAATGAACATAATCCCTTTCCGTATCACTGGTCTACCTGTCTCACCCTCTAGCCTGTCTCACCCTCTAGCCTGTTATACACTCTAACCTGTCTGAACCTCTACCTGTCTCACCCTCTAGCCTGTCTCACCCTCTAACCTGTTATACACTCTAACCTGTCTCACCCTCTAACCTGTTATACACTGGAGTCCTGCTGAATGAACATAATCCCTTTCCGTATCACTGGTCTACCTGTCTCACCCTCTAGCCTGTCTCACCCTCTACCTGTTATACACTCTAACCTGTCTGAACCTCTACCTGTCTCACCCTTTAGCCTGTTATACACTCTAACCTGTCTGAACCTCTACCTGTCTCACCCTTTAGCCTGTTATACACTCTAACCTGTCTCACCCTTTAGCCTGTTATACACTCTAACCTGTCTCACCCTCTAACCTGTTATACACTGGAGTCCTGCTGAATGAACATAATCCCTTTCCGTATCACTGGTCTACCTGTCTCACCCTCTAGCCTGTCTCACCCTCTACCTGTTATACACTCTAACCTGTCTCACCCTCTAACCTGTTATACACTCTAACCTGTCTCACCCTCTAACCTGTTATACACTGGAGTCCTGCTGAATGAACATAATCCCTTTCCGTATCACTGGTCTACCTGTCTCACCCTCTAACCTGTCTCACCCTCTAGCCTGTTATACACTCTAACCTGTCTGAACCTCTACCTGTCTCACCCTCTAACCTGTTATACACTCTAACCTGTCTCACCCTCTAGCCTGTTATACACTCTAACCTGTCTGAACCTCTACCTGTTATACACTCTAACCTGTTATACACTCTAACCTGTCTGAACCTCTACCTGTCTCACCCTCTACCTGTTATACACTCTAACCTGTCTGAACCTCTACCTGTCTCACCCTCTAACCTGTTATACACTCTAACCTGTCTCACCCTCTAACCTGTCTGAACCTCTACCTGTCTCACCCTCTAACCTGTTATACACTCTAACCTGTCTCACCCTCTAACCTGTTATACACTGGAGTCCTGCTGAATGAACATAATCCCTTTCCGTATCACTGGTCTACCTGTCTCACCCTCTAGCCTGTCTCACCCTCTAGCCTGTTATACACTCTAACCTGTCTCACCCTCTAGCCTGTCTCACCCTCTAACCTGTCTCACCCTCTAACCTGTCTCACCCTCTAACCTGTTATACACTCTAACCTGTCTCACCCTCTAACCTGTTATACACTGGAGTCCTGCTGAATGAACATAATCCCTTTCCGTATCACTGGTCTACCTGTCTCACCCTCTAGCCTGTCTCACCCTCTAGCCTGTTATACACTCTAACCTGTCTGAACCTCTACCTCTCACACTCTAACCTGTTATACACTCTAACCTGTCTGAACCTCTACCTCTCACCCTCTAGCCTGTTATACCCTCTAGCCTGTCTCACCCTCTACCTGTTATACACTCTAACCTGTTATACACTCTAACCTGTCTGAACCTCTACCTGTCTCACCCTCTAACCTGTTATACACTCTAACCTGTCTCACCCTCTAACCTGTTATACACTGGAGTCCTGCTGAATGAACATAATCCCTTTCCGTATCACTGGTCTACCTGTCTCACCCTCTAACCTGTTATACACTCTAACCTGTCTCACCCTCTAACCTGTTATACACTCTAACCTGTCTGAACCTCTACCTGTCTCACCCTCTAACCTGTTATACACTCTAACCTGTCTCACCCTCTAACCTGTTATACACTGGAGTCCTGCTGAATGAACATAATCCCTTTCCGTATCACTGGTCTACCTGTCTCACCCTCTACCTGTCTCACCCTCTAGCCTGTCTCACCCTCTAGCCTGTTATACACTCTAACCTGTCTCACCCTTTAGCCTGTTATACACTCTAACCTGTCTGAACCTCTACCTCTCACCCTCTAACCTGTTATACACTCTAACCTGTCTCACCCTCTAACCTGTTATACACTGGAGTCCTGCTGAATGAACATAATCCCTTTCCGTATCACTGGTCTACCTGTCTCACCCTCTAGCCTGTTATACACTCTACCTGTCTCACCCTCTAACCTGTTATACACTGGAGTCCTGCTGAATGAACATAATCCCTTTCCGTATCACTGGTCTACCTGTCTCACCCTCTAGCCTGTCTCACCCTCTACCTGTTATACACTCTAACCTGTTATACACTCTAACCTGTCTCACCCTCTAACCTGTTATACACTGGAGTCCTGCTGAATGAACATAATCCCTTTCCGTATCACTGGTCTACCTGTCTCACCCTCTAGCCTGTCTCACCCTCTACCTGTTATACACTCTAACCTGTCTCACCCTCTAACCTGTTATACACTGGAGTCCTGCTGAATGAACATAATCCCTTTCCGTATCACTGGTCTACCTGTCTCACCCTCTAACCTGTTATACACTCTAACCTGTTATACACTCTAACCTGTCTCACCCTCTAGCCTGTTATACACTCTAACCTGTCTCACCCTCTAACCTGTTATACACTGGAGTCCTGCTGAATGAACATAATCCCTTTCCGTATCACTGGTCTACCTGTCTCACCCTCTAGCCTGTTATACACTCTAACCTGTCTGAACCTCTACCTGTCTCACCCTCTAGCCTGTTATACACTCTAACCTGTCTGAACCTCTACCTCTCACCCTCTAACCTGTTATACACTCTAACCTGTCTCACCCTCTAACCTGTTATACACTGGAGTCCTGCTGAATGAACATAATCCCTTTCCGTATCACTGGTCTACCTGTCTCACCCTATAGCCTGTTATACACTCTAACCAGTCTCACCCTCTAACCTGTTATACACTGGAGTCCTGCTGAATGAACATAATCCCTTTCCTTATCACTGGTCTACCTGTCTCACCCTCTAACCTGTCTCACCCTCTAACCAGTCTCACCCTCTAACCAGTCTCACCCTCTAACCTGTCTCACCCTCTAGCCTGTCTCACCCTCTAACCTGTCTCACCCTCTAACCAGTCTCACCCTCTAACCTGTTATACACTCTAACCTGTCGGAACCTCTACCTCTCACCCTCTAACCTGTTATACACTCTAACCTGTCTCACCCTCTAACCTGTTATACACTCTAACCTGTCTCACCCTCTAACCTGTTATACACTGGAGTCCTGCTGAATGAACATAATCCCTTTCCTTATCACTGGTCTACCTGTCTCACCCTCTAACCTGTCTCACCCTCTAACCAGTCTCACCCTCTAACCAGTCTCACCCTCTAACCTGTCTCACCCTCTAGCCTGTCTCACCCTCTAACCTGTCTCACCCTCTAACCAGTCTCACCCTCTAACCTGTTATACACTCTAACCTGTCGGAACCTCTACCTCTCACCCTCTAACCTGTTATACACTCTAACCTGTCTCACCCTCTAACCTGTTATACACTGGAGTCCTGCTGAATGAACATAATCCCTTTCCGTATCACTGGTCTACCTGTCTCACCCTCTAGCCTGTCTCACCCTATAGCCTGTTATACACTCTAACCTGTCTCACCCTCTAGCCTGTTATACACTCTAACCTGTCTCACCCTCTAACCTGTTATACACTGGAGTCCTGCTGAATGAACATAATCCCTTTCCGTATCACTGGTCTACCTGTCTCACCCTCTAGCCTGTCTCACCCTCTAGCCTGTTATACACTCTAACCTGTCTCACCCTCTAGCCTGTTATACACTCTAACCTGTCTCACCCTCTAACCTGTCTGAACCTCTACCTGTCTCACCCTCTAACCTGTTATACACTCTAACCTGTCTCACCCTCTAACCTGTTATACACTGGAGTCCTGCTGAATGAACATAATCCCTTTCCGTATCACTGGTCTACCTGTCTCACCCTCTAGCCTGTCTCACCCTCTAGCCTGTTATACACTCTAACCTGTCTCACCCTCTAACCTGTTATACACTGGAGTCCTGCTGAATGAACATAATCCCTTTCCGTATCACTGGTCTACCTGTCTCACCCTCTAGCCTGTCTCACCCTCTAGCCTGTTATACACTCTAACCTGTCTCACCCTCTAACCTGTTATACACTGGAGTCCTGCTGAATGAACATAATCCCTTTCCGTATCACTGGTCTACCTGTCTCACCCTCTAGCCTGTCTCACCCTCTAGCCTGTTATACACTCTAACCTGTCTCACCCTCTAGCCTGTCTCACCCTCTAACCTGTTATACACTCTAACCTGTCTCACCCTCTAGCCTGTTATACACTCTAACCTGTCTGAACCTCTACCTGTCTCACCCTCTAACCTGTTATACACTCTAACCTGTCTCACCCTCTAACCTGTTATACACTCTAACCTGTCTCACCCTCTAACCTGTTATACACTGGAGTCCTGCTGAATGAACATAATCCCTTTCCGTATCACTGGTCTACCTGTCTCACCCTCTACCCTGTTATACACTCTAACCTGTCTCACCCTCTAACCTGTTATACACTCTAACCTGTCTCACCCTCTAACCTGTTATACACTGGAGTCCTGCTGAATGAACATAATCCCTTTCCGTATCACTGGTCTACCTGTCTCACCCTCTAGCCTGTCTCACCCTCTAGCCTGTTATACACTCTAACCTGTCTCACCCTCTAACCTGTTATACACTCTAACCTGTCTCACCCTCTAACCTGTTATACACTCTAACCTGTCTCACCCTCTAGCCTGTTATACACTCTAACCTGTCTGAACCTCTACCTGTCTCACCCTCTAGCCTGTTATACACTCTAACCTGTCTGAACCTCTACCTGTCTCACCCTCTACCTGTCTCACCCTCTAACCTGTTATACACTCTAACCTGTCTCACCCTCTAACCTGTTATACACTGGAGTCCTGCTGAATGAACATAATCCCTTTCCGTATCACTGGTCTACCTGTCTCACCCTCTAGCCTGTCTCACCCTCTAGCCTGTTATACACTCTAACCTGTCTCACCCTCTAGCCTGTTATACACTCTAACCTGTCTGAACCTCTACCTGTCTCACCCTCTAACCTGTTATACACTCTAACCTGTCTCACCCTCTAGCCTGTTATACACTCTAACCTGTCTGAACCTCTACCTGTCTCACCCTCTAACCTGTTATACACTCTAACCTGTCTCACCCTCTAACCTGTTATACACTGGAGTCCTGCTGAATGAACATAATCCCTTTCCGTATCACTGGTCTACCTGTCTCACCCTCTAGCCTGTCTCACCCTCTAGCCTGTTATACACTCTAACCTGTCTCACCCTCTAACCTGTTATACACTCTAACCTGTCTCACCCTCTAACCTGTTATAGACTGGAGTCCTGCTGAATGAACATAATCCCTTTCCGTATCACTGGTCTACCTGTCTCACCCTCTAGCCTGTCTCACCCTCTAGCCTGTTATACACTCTAACCTGTCTCACCCTATAGCCTGTTATACACTCTAACCTGTCTCACCCTCTAACCTGTTATACACTGGAGTCCTGCTGAATGAACATAATCCCTTTCCGTATCACTGGTCTACCTGTCTCACCCTCTAACCTGTCTCACCCTCTAGCCTGTAATACACTCTAACCTGTCTGAACCTCTACCTGTCTCACCCTCTAACCTGTTATACACTCTAACCTGTCTCACCCTCTAACCTGTTATACACTGGAGTCCTGCTGAATGAACATAATCCCTTTCCGTATCACTGGTCTACCTGTCTCACCCTCTAGCCTGTCTCACCCTCTACCTGTTATACACTCTAACCTGTCTCACCCTCTAACCTGTTATACACTGGAGTCCTGCTGAATGAACATAATCCCTTTCCGTATCACTGGTCTACCTGTCTCACCCTCTAACCTGTTATACACTCTAACCTGTCTGAACCTCTACCTGTCTCACCCTCTAACCTGTTATACACTCTAACCTGTCTCACCCTCTAACCTGTTATACACTGGAGTCCTGCTGAATGAACATAATCCCTTTCCGTATCACTGGTCTACCTGTCTCACCCTCTAGCCTGTCTCACCCTCTAGCCTGTTATACACTCTAACCTGTCTCACCCTTTAGCCTGTTATACACTCTAACCTGTCTCACCCTCTAACCGGTCTCACCCTCTAACCAGTCTCACCCTCTAGCCTGTTATACACTCTAACCTGTCTGAACCTCTACCTGTCTCACCCTCTAACCTGTTATACACTCTAACCTGTCTCACCCTCTAACCGGTCTCACCCTCTAACCAGTCTCACCTGTCTCACCCTCTAGCCTGTCTCACCCTCTAGCCAGTCTCACCTGTCTCACCCTCTAGCCTGTCTCACCTTCTACCTGTCTCATCCTCTAACCTGTCTCACCCTCTAACCTGTCTCACCTGTCTCACCTGTCTCACCCTCTAACCTGTCCCTGTCTCGCCTGTCTCACCCTCTAACCTATTTCACCCTCTAACCTGTTTCACCTGTCTCACCCTCTAACCTGTTTCACCCTCTAACCTGTCTCACCCCTCTAACCTGTCTCACCGTCTAACCTGTCTCACCCTCTAACCTGTCTAACCCTCTAACCTGTCTAACCCTCTAACCTTTCTGACCTTCTAACCTGTCTGACCCTCTAGCCTGTCTCACCCTCTAACCTGTCTGACCCTCTAACCTGTCTGACCCTCTAACCTGTCGAACCTGTCTCACCCCTCTAACCTGCCTCACCCTCTAACCTGTCTAACCTGTCTCACCCTCTAGACTGTCTAACCTGTCTCACCCTCTAGCCTGTCTCACCTCTAACCTGTCTCACCTTCTTCAGTTCTGTGATGAAGTAGTCCACCATGTGTTTGACCTGTGGAGCCTTGGCGGAGAACAGTATCAGCTTCTCATTGGTCAGGTTAAACTCCAACATGTTCTTAGATGGAATGGACACGAACAGGATGTCCGCGTAACTACGGAAACACACACAGAAACAAACAGGATGTCTGCGTAACTACGGAAACACACAGAGAAACAAACAGGATGTCCGCGTAACTACGGAAACACACACAGAAACAAACAGGATGTCCGCGTAACTACGGAAACACACACAGAAACAAACAGGATGTCTGCGTAACTACGGGAACACATACAGAAACAAACAGGATGTCTGCGTAACTACGGAAACCCACAGAAACAAACATGTCTGCGTAACTACGGAAACACACATGGAAACAAACAGGATGTTCGCGTAACTACGGAAGCACACAGAATCAAACAGGATGTCCGTGTAACTACGGAAACACACACAGAAACAAACAGGATGTCTGCGTAACTACGGAAACAAACAGGATGTCTGCGTAACTACGGAAACACACATAGAAACAAACAGGATGTTCGCGTAACTACGGAAGCACACAGAATCAAACAGGATGTCCGTGTAACTACGGAAACACACACAGAAACAAACAGGATGTCCACGTAACTACGGAAACACACACAGAAAGTCAAATCAGGTCGAACAGTATGTGTATACAGTGGTGTGTGTGTGTTAATTTTTTTATTTATCCTTTATTTAACTAGACAAGTCAGTTAAGAACAAATTCTTATTTACAATGACGGCCTACCGGGGGAACAGTGGGTTAACTGCCTTGTTCAGGGGGCAGAACGACAGGTTTTTACCTTGTCAGCTCAGGGATTCGATCCAGCAACTTTTCGGGTTACTGGCCCAACGCTCTAACCACTGTCGTGGAAAATCATCTCAGAAATATAACGCTTTATCAGAACTTGTGAAATCAAAACATGCTTTTATTTATAATAGTATAACCATCTGGAATGTCCCACCGAAAACCCCCCTCTCAGAAGTCCAGTCCTTTATATTTATACCCACATAGTATTGTCCGTCCCCTATGAAGTCATTCACCACCATCTGCCTTCAATCAGTTTATAATGGTGGTCAGACCCTCTGTCTTAGTGTGTCAACATTCTTCATGTGCCTGTGTGTCTGACATGTATGTACATAATGGACTGGTCAGACTATATTTCTAGTGGGTCTAAGTGCCCTAAACACATATTTCTCTGACATGTGTATCTCTTTAAAGAATCAGCAGACTATGTGTCTAGTGTCCAATTCCTTTAAGCGCCTATCTGTCTGACATGTATGTTTTGTTTAGTGTAATGAGTAGACTATAAATCTAGTGTGTCAAAACACCCTGGCACCAACATGTCTGGGCAATCTGTCAACACAATGGAGAATCTACAAGGGTCAGAGGGTCAGAACGTCCCCCAGTAGATTTCCATTACTACGGTCTCATGATCTATGTCAACATGTGGCTCGTTACTCCAATGTCCAGCTATCTTTTATATTTCTATGTTATCCATGTGTGTAATTGTACTCCTACACCACTAGGGTACCTGCGGCCCCATGTGCATGGGTGTGTGATGTGTGTGTGTGTATGGTGTGTGTATGTGGTGTGTGTGTGTATGTGGTGTGTGTATGTAGTGTGTGTATGTGTGTGTGTGTGTTTGTGTGTATGGTGTGTGTGTGTGTGTATGTATGTAGTGTGTGTATGTGTGTATTTGTGTGTGTGTGTGTGTGCGTGTGTGTGTGTGTGTGTGTGTGTGTGTGTGTGTGTGTGTGTGTGTGTGTGTGTGTGTGTGTGTGTGTGTGTGTGTGTGTGTGTGTGTGTGTGTACCTGTAAGGGCGTAGCACTCTGAAGTAGTCCGGGGCAACAGCGCTGCTTCTCACCATCTTCAACAGCTTGATGCCTCGATGAGACACAGAGACCACCTGCACGCCAGTACCCACACTGCCCTGCAACACACACACTCTGTAAACATGAACAAGCTCACACCCACACACCTAGCCACCTCAACCCGACACCTAGCGACCTCAACCCGACACCTAGCGACCTTACCCCGACACCTAGCGACCTCGACCCAACACCTAGCGACCTCAACCCGACACCTAGCGACATCAACCCAACACCTAGCGACCTCAACCCGACACCTAGCGACCTCAACCCGACACCTAGCCACCTCAACCCGACACCTAGCCACCTCAACCCGACACCTAGCGACCTCAACCCGACACCTAGCGACCTCAACCCGACACCTAGCGACCTCAACCCGACACCTAGCGACCTCAACCCGACACCTAGCGACCTCAACCCAACACCTAGCGACCTCAACCCGACACCTAGCGACCTCAACCCGACACCTAGCGACCTCAACCCAACACCTAGCGACCTCAACCCAACACCTAGCGACCCCAACCCAACACCTAGCGACCTCAACCCGACACCTAGCGACCTCAACCCGACACCTAGCGACCTCAACCCAACACCTAGTGACCTCAACCCAACACCTAGCGACCTCAACCCGACACCTAGCGACATCAACCCGACACCTAGCGACATCAACCCAACACCTAGCGACCTCAACCCGACACCTAGCGACCTCAACCCGACACCTAGCGACCTCAACCCGACACCTAGCGACCTCAACCCAACACCTAGCGACCTCAACCCAACACCTAGCGACCTCAACCCAACACCTAGTTACCTCAACCCAACACCTAGCTACCTCAACCCGACACCTAGCGACCTCAACCCAACACCTAGCGACCTCAACCTAACACCTAGCGACCTCAACCCAACACCTAGCGACCTGAACCCAACACCTAGTGACCTACACCTAGTTACCTTAACCCAACACCTAGCGACCTCAACCCGACACCTAGCGACCTCAACCCGACACCTAGCGACCTCAACCCAACACCTAGCGACCTCAACCCAACACCTAGCGACCTCAACCCAACACCTAGCGACCTCAACCCAACACCTAGCGACCTCAACCCAACACCTAGCGACCTCAACCCAACACCTAGCGACCTCAACCCAACACCTAGCGACCTCAACCCAACACCTAGCGACCTCAACCCGACACCTAGCGACCTCAACCCGACACCTAGCGACCTCAACCCGACACCTAGCGACCTCAACCCGACACCTAGCGACATCAACCCGACACCTAGCGACCTCAACCCGACACCTAGCGACCTCAACCCGACACCTAGCGACCTCAACCCAACACCTAGCGACATCAACCCGACACCTAGCGACCTCAACCCGACACCTAGCGACCTACACCTAGCGACCTCAACCCGACACCTAGCGACCTCAACCCAACACCTAGCGACATCAACCCAAACACCTAGCGACCTCAACCCAACACCTAGCGACCTCAACCCGACACCTAGCGACCTCAACCCGACACCTAGCGACCTCAACCCAACACCTAGCGACATCAACCCGACACCTAGCGACCTCAACCCGACACCTAGCGACCTGCAACTAGCGACCTCAACCCGACACCTAGCGACCTCAACCCGACACCTAGCGACCTACAACTAGCGACCTCAACCCGACACCTAGCGACCTCAACCCGACACCTAGCGACCTCAACCCGACACCTAGCGACCTCAACCCGACACCTAGCGACCTCAACCCGACACCTAGCGACCTCAACCCGACACCTAGCGACCTACACCTAGTTACCTTAACCCAACACCTAGCGACCTCAACCTGACACCTAGCGACCTCAACCCGACACCTAGCGACCTACACCTAGCGACCTCAACCCGACACCTAGCGACCTCAACCCGACACCTAGCGACCTACACCTAGTTACCTTAACCAACACCTAGCGACCTTAACCCAACACCTAGCGACCTCAACCCAACACCTAGCGACCTCAACCCGACACCTAGCGACCTCAACCCAACACCTAGCGACATCAACCCGACACCTAGCGACCTACACCTAGCGACCTCAACCCGACACCTAGCGACCTCAACCCGACACCTAGCGACCTCAACCCGACACCTAGCGACCTCAACCCGACACCTAGCGACCTCAACCCGACACCTAGCGACCTCAACCCGACACCTAGCGACCTCAACCCAACACCTAGCGACCTCAACCCGACACCTAGCGACCTACACCTAGTTACCTTAACCCAACACCTAGCGACCTCAACCCGACACCTAGCGACCTCAACCCGACATCTAGCGACCTCAACCCGACACCTAGTGACCTCAACCCGACACCTAGCGACCTCAACCCGACACCTAGTGACCTCAACCCGACACCTAGCGACCTCAACCCGACACCTAGTTACCTTAACCCAACACCTAGCGACCTCAACCCGACACCTAGCGACCTCAACCCGACACCTAGCGACCTCAACCCGACACCTAGCAACCTCAACCCGACACCTAGTGACCTCAACCCGACACCTAGCGACCTCAACCCGACACCTAGCGACCTACACCTAGTTACCTTAACCCAACACCTAGTGACCTCAACCCGACACCTAGCGACCTCAACCCGACACCTAGCGACCTACACCTAGTTACCTTAACCCAACACCTAGCGACCTCAACCCAACACCTAGCGACCTCAACCCAACACCTAGCGACCTCAACCCAACACCTAGCGACCTCAACCCGACACCTAGCGACCTCAACCCGACACCTAGCGACCTCAACCCAACACCTAGCGACCTCAACCCAACACCTAGCGACCTCAACCCGACACCTAGCGACCTCAACCCGACATCTAGCGACCTCAACCCGACACCTAGTGACCTCAACCCGACACCTAGCGACCTCAACCCGACACCTAGTGACCTCAACCCGACACCTAGCGACCTCAACCCGACACCTAGTTACCTTAACCCAACACCTAGCGACCTCAACCCGACACCTAGCGACCTCAACCCGACACCTAGCGACCTCAACCCGACACCTAGCGACCTCAACCCGACACCTAGTGACCTCAACCCGACACCTAGCGACCTCAACCCGACACCTAGCGACCTACACCTAGTTACCTTAACCCAACACCTAGCGACCTCAACCCGACACCTAGCGACCTCAACCCGACACCTAGCGACCTCAACCCGACACCTAGCGACCTCAACCCGACACCTAGCGACCTCAACCCAACACCTAGCAACCTCAACCCAACACCTAGCGACCTCAACCCGACACCTAGCGACCTCAACCCGACACCTAACGACCTCAACCCAACACCTAGCGACCTCAACCCGACACCTAGCGACCTCAACCCGACACCTAGTGACCTCAACCCGACACCTAGCGACCTCAACCCAACACCTAGCGACCTCAACCCAACACCTAGCGACCTCAACCCGACACCTAGTGACCTCAACCCGACACCTAGCGACCTCAACCCGACACCTAGCGACCTCAACCCAACACCTAGCGACCTCAACCCGACACCTAGCGACCTCAACCCAACACCTAGCGACATCAACCCAAACACCTAGCGACCTCAACCCAACACCTAGCGACCTCAACCCGACACCTAGCGACCTCAACCCGACACCTAGCGACCTCAACCCAACACCTAGCGACATCAACCCAACACCTAGCGACCTCAACCCGACACCTAGCGACCTGCAACTAGCGACCTCAACCCGACACCTAGCGACCTCAACCCGACACCTAGCGACCTACAACTAGCGACCTCAACCCGACACCTAGCGACCTACAACTAGCGACCTCAACCCGACACCTAGCGACCTCAACCCGACACCTAGCGACCTCAACCCGACACCTAGCGACCTCAACCCGACACCTAGCGACCTCAACCCGACACCTAGCGACCTCAACCCGACACCTAGCGACCTCAACCCGACACCTAGCGACCTACACCTAGTTACCTTAACCCAACACCTAGCGACCTCAACCTGACACCTAGCGACCTCAACCCGACACCTAGCGACCTACACCTAGCGACCTCAACCCGACACCTAGCGACCTCAACCCGACACCTAGCGACCTCAACCCGACACCTAGCGACCTACACCTAGTTACCTTAACCAACAC
>NC_074666.1:94657785-94777785 GCF_029448725.1 Salvelinus fontinalis
TTTGTGGTGGTGTGTGGTGTTGTGTGGTGGTGTGTGGTGGTTTGTGGTGTTGTGTGGTGTTGTGTGGTGTTGTGTGGTGGTTTGATGGTGTTTGTGGTGGTGTGTGGTGGTTTGTGGTGGTTTGTGGTGTTGTGTGGTGTTGTGTGGTGGTTTGATGGTGGTTTGTGGTGTTGTGTGGTGTTGTGTGGTGGTGTGTGGTGTTGTGTGGTGGTGTGTGGTGGTGTTGTGTGGTGTTTTGTGGTGGTGTTGTGGTGGTGTTGTGGTGGTGTTGTGTGGTGTTTTGTGGTGGTTTGATGGTGGTTTGATGGTGGTTTGTGGTGTTGTGTGGTGGTTTGTGGTGGTTTGTGGTGGTGTGTGGTGTTGTGTGGTGTTGTGTGGTGGTTTGATGGTGGTTTGTGGTGTTGTGTGGTGTTGTGTGGTGGTGTGTGGTGTTGTGTGGTGGTGTGTGGTGGTGTGTGGTGGTTTGTGGTGTTGTGTGGTGGTTTGATGGTGTTGTGTGGTGGTGTGTGGTGGTTTGTGGTGGTTTGTGGTGGTTTGTGGTGGTTTGATGGTGTTGTGTGGTGTTGTGTGGTGTTGTGTGGTGTTGTGTGGTGGTGTGTGGTGGTTTGATGGTGTTTGTGGTGGTTTGTGGTGTTGTGTGGTGTTGTGTGGTGGTGTGTGGTGGTGTGTGGTGGTTTGATGGTGTTTGTGGTGGTTTGTGGTGTTGTGTGGTGTTGTGTGGTGGTGTGTGGTGGTGTGTGGTGGTGTGTGGTGGTGTGTGGTGGTATGTGGTGGTTTGATGGTGTTTGTGGTGGTTTGATGGTGTTTTGTGGTGGTTTGATGGTGTTGTGTGGTGGTTTGATGGTGTTTGTGGTGGTTTGATGGTGTTTTGTGGTGGTTTTGTGGTGGTTTGTGGTGTTTTGTGGTGGTTTTGTGGTGGTTTGTGGTGTTGTGTGGTGGTGTGTGGTGTTGTGTGGTGGTTTGATGGTGTTGTGTGGTGGTTTGATGGTGTTGTGTGGTGGTTTGTGGTGTTGTGTGGTGGTTTGATGGTGTTGTGTGGTGGTTTGATGGTGTTGTGTGGTGGTTTGATGGTGTTGTGTGGTGGTGTGTGGTGTTGTGTGGTGGTTTGATGGTGTTATGTGGTGGTTTGATGGTGTTGTGTGGTGGTTTGATGGTGTTGTGTGGTGGTTTGATGGTGTTGTGTGGTGGTGTGTGGTGTTGTGTGGTGGTTTGATGGTGTTATGTGGTGTTTGATGGTGTTATGTGGTGGTTTGATGGTGTTATGTGGTGGTTTTATGGTGTTGTGTGGTGGTTTGATGGTGTTGTGTGGTGGTTTGATGGTGGTTTGTGGTGTTGTGTGGTGGTTTGTGGTGGTTTGTGGTGGTGTGTGGTGTTGTGTGGTGGTTTGATGGTGTTGTGTGGTGGTTTGATGGTGTTGTGTGGTGGTTTGATGGTGTTGTGTGGTGGTTTGTGGTGGTTTGTGGTGTTGTGTGGTGTTGTGTGGTGGTTTGATGGTGTTGTGTGGTGGTTTGTGGTGGTTTGTGGTGTTGTGTGGTGTTGTGTGGTGGTGTGTGGTGTTGTGTGGTGGTTTGATGGTGTTTGTGGTGGTTTGATGGTGTTTTGTGGTGGTTTTGTGGTGGTTTGTGGTGTTTTGTGGTGGTTTTGTGGTGGTTTGTGGTGTTGTGTGGTGGTGTGTGGTGGTTTGATGGTGTTGTGTGTTGGTTTTGTGGTGGTTTGTGGTGTTGTGTGGTGGTTTGTGGTGGTTTGATGGTGTTGTGTGGTGTTTTGTGGTGGTTTGATGGTGTTTTGTGTTGGTTTTGTGGTGGTTTGTGGTGTTGTGTGGTGTTGTGTGGTGGTTTGTGGTGTTTTGTGGTGGTTTGATGGTGTTTTGTGTTGGTTTTGTGGTGTTGTGTGGTGTTGTGTGGTGTTTTATGGTGTTGTGTGGTGGTTTGATGGTGTTTTGTGTTGGTTTTGTGGTGTTGTGTGGTGGTTTGTGGTGGTTTGATGGTGTTGTGTGGTGGTTTGATGGTGTTGTGTGGTGGTTGGTGGTGGTTTGTGGTGTTGTGTGGTGGTTTGATGGTGTTGTGTGGTGGTTTGTGGTGTTTGTGGTGGTTTGATGGTGTTTGTGGTGGTTTGTGGTGTTGTGTGGTGGTTTGATGGTGTTGTGTGGTGGTTTGTGGTGTTGTGTGGTGGTTTGAGGTGTTGTGTGGTGGGTTTGTGGTGGTTTGATGGTGTTTCTAATGGTTGGTACCAAACAGAGCCTTCATCTTGGTCCTCTCCTCCTGAGTGATGCGGAGGCAGGCCTCTGAGAAGGTGTCGTGGACTATCTGTCTGAACAGCAGCTCCAGCAGCAGAGGAGTGTTGAAGTTGTCTTTAGGGTAGAACACCTGCAGTACCACAACATCAACATAAACAATATCAAGACTTGGAATAGAATAGAAACTAGTGTCCTGAGCTCTTTGGTTGGACAAACACTTCATTTAATTGTTCCTAATTGGCTGGAAGGACCATAACCGATCGATACAGTACACCTCATTTCACGCTACGCTACTGTTAGTGTGTGTACCTCTTTCCTCAGGTAAATCTCCCAGGGTGTGTTAGTGTGTTCCTTCCTCAGGTAAATCTCCCAGGGTGTGTTAGTGTGTGGGCCCTTCCTTCCTCAGGTAAATCTCCCAGGGTGTGTTAGTGTGTGGGCCCTTCCTTCCTCAGGTAAATCTCCCAGGGTGTGTTAGTGTGTGGGCCCTTCTTTCCTCAGGTAAATCTCCCAGGGTGTGTTAGTGTGTGTACCTCTTTCCTCAGGTAAATCTCCCAGGGTGTGTTAGTGTGTTCCTTCCTCAGGTAAATCTCCCAGGGTGTGTTAGTGTGTGGGCCCTTCCTTCCTCAGGTAAATCTCCCAGGGTGTGTTAGTGTGTTCCTTCCTCAGGTAAATCTCCCAGGGTATGTTAGTGTGTGGGCCCTTCCTTCCTCAGGTAAATCTCCCAGGGTGTGTTAGTGTGTTCCTTCCTCAGGTAAATCTCCCAGGGTGTGTTAGTGTGTGTATCTCTTTCCTCAGGTAAATCTCCCAGGGTGTGTTAGTGTGTGGGCCCTTCTTTCCTCAGGTAAATCTCCCAGGGTGTGTTAGTGTGTGGGCCTCTTTCCTCAGGTAAATCTCCCAGGGTGTGTTAGTGTGTGTTACCTCTTTCCTCAGGTAAATCTCCCAGGGTGTGTTAGTGTGTGTACCTCTTTCCTCAGGTAAATCTCCCAGGGTGTGTTAGTGTGTTTACCTCTTTCCTCAGGTAAATCTCCCAGGGTGTGTTAGTGTGTGTTACCTCTTTCCTCAGGTAAATCTCCCAGGGTGTGTTAGTGTGTGTTACCTCTTTCCTCAGGTAAATCTCCCAGGGTGTGTTAGTGTGTGTTACCTCTTTCCTCAGGTAAATCTCCCAGGGTGTGTTAGTGTGTGTTACCTCTTTCCTCAGGTAAATCTACCAGGGTGTGTTAGTGTGTGGGCCCTTCTTTCCTCAGGTAAATCTCCCAGGGTGTGTTAGTGTGTGTTACCTCTTTCCTCAGGTAAATCTCCCAGGGTGTGTTAGTGTGTGTTACCTCTTTCCTCAGGTAAATCTACCAGGGTGTGTTAGTGTGTGGGCCCTTCCTTCCTCAGGTAAATCTCCCAGGGTGTGTTAGTGTGTGTTACCTCTTTCCTCAGGTAAATCTCCCAGGGTGTGTTAGTGTGTGGGCCCTTCCTTCCTCAGGTAAATCTCCCAGGGTGTGTTAGTGTGTTCCTTCCTCAGGTAAATCTCCCAGGGTGTGTTAGTGTGTGGGCCTCTTTCCTCAGGTAAATCTCCCAGGGTGTGTTAGTGTGTGTATCTCTTTCCTCAGGTAAATCTCCCAGGGTGTGTTAGTGTGTGGGCCTCTTTCCTCAGGTAAATCTCCCAGGGTGTGTTAGTGTTACCTCTTTCCTCAGGTAAATCTCCCAGGGTGTGTTAGTGTGTTCCTTCCTCAGGTAAATCTCCCAGGGTGTGTTAGTGTGTTCCTTCCTCAGGTAAATCTCCCAGGGTGTGTTAGTGTGTGTTACCTCTTTCCTCAGGTAAATCTCCCAGGGTGTGTTAGTGTGTGGGCCCTTCCTTCCTCAGGTAAATCTCCCAGGGTGTGTTAGTGTGTGTACCTCTTTCCTCAGGTAAGTCTCCCAGGGTGTGTTAGTGTGTGGGCCCTTCCTTCCTCAGGTAAATCTCCCAGGGTGTGTTAGTGTGTGTATCTCTTTCCTCAGGTAAATCTCCCAGGGTGTGTTAGTGTGTGGGCCTCTTTCCTCAGGTAAATCTCCCAGGGTGTGTTAGTGTGTGTTACCTCCTTCCTCAGGTAAATCTCCCAGGGTGTGTTAGTGTGTGTTACCTCTTTCCTCAGGTAAATCTCCCAGGGTGTGTTAGTGTGTGTTACCTCTTTCCTCAGGTAAATCTCCCAGGGTGTGTTAGTGTGTGGGCCCTTCCTCAGGTAAATCTCCCAGGGTGTGTTAGTGTGTGTATCTCTTTCCTCAGGTAAATCTCCCAGGGTGTGTTAGTGTGTGTTACCTCTTTCCTCAGGTAAATCTCCCAGGGTGTGTTAGTGTGTGGGCCCTTCCTCCCTCAGGTAAATCTCCCAGGGTGTGTTAGTGTGTGTTACCTCTTTCCTCAGGTAAATCTCCCAGGGTGTGTTAGTGTGTGTACCTCTTTCCTCAGGTAAATCTCCCAGGGTGTGTTAGTGTGTGTTACCTCTTTCCTCAGGTAAATCTCCCAGGGTGTGTTAGTGTGTGGGCCCTTCCTCAGGTAAATCTCCCAGGGTGTGTTAGTGTGTGTATCTCTTTCCTCAGGTAAATCTCCCAGGGTGTGTTAGTGTGTTCCTTCCTCAGGTAAATCTCCCAGGGTGTGTTAGTGTGTGTACCTCTTTCCTCAGGTAAATCTCCCAGGGTGTGTTAGTGTGTGGGCCCTTCTTTCCTCAGGTAAATCTACCAGGGTGTGTTAGTGTGTGGGCCCTTCTTTCCTCAGGTAAATCTCCCAGGGTGTGTTAGTGTGTGGGCCCTTCTTTCCTCAGGTAAATCTCCCAGGGTGTGTTAGTGTGTGGGCCCTTCTTTCCTCAGGTAAATCTACCAGGGTGTGTTAGTGTGTGGGCCCTTCTTTCCTCAGGTAAATCTCCCAGGGTGTGTTAGTGTGTGTATCTCTTTCCTCAGGTAAATCTCCCAGGGTGTGTTAGTGTGTGGGCCCTTCTTTCCTCAGGTAAATCTCCCAGGGTGTGTTAGTGTGTGGGCCCTTCCTTCCTCAGGTAAATCTCCCAGGGTGTGTTAGTGTGTGTTAACTCTTTCCTCAGGTAAATCTCCCAGGGCGTGTTAGTGTGTGGGCCCTTCCTTCCTCAGGTAAATCTCCCAGGGTGTGTTAGTGTGTTCCTTCCTCAGGTAAATCTCCCAGGGCGTGTTAGTGTGTGGGCCCTTCCTTCCTCAGGTAAATCTCCCAGGGTGTGTTAGTGTGTTCCTTCCTCAGGTAAATCTCCCAGGGTGTGTTAGTGTGTGGGCCTCTTTCCTCAGGTAAATCTCCCAGGGTGTGTTAGTGTGGGCCCTTCTTTCCTCAGGTAAATCTCCCAGGGTGTGTTAGTGTGTGGGCCCTTCCTTCCTCAGGTAAATCTCCCAGGGTGTGTTAGTGTGTTCCTTCCTCAGGTAAATCTACCAGGGTGTGTTAGTGTGTGGGCCCTTCTTTCCTCAGGTAAATCTCCCAGGGTGTGTTAGTGTGTGGGCCCTTCTTTCCTCAGGTAAATCTCCCAGGGTGTGTTAGTGTGTTACCTCTTTCCTCAGGTAAATCTCCCAGGGTGTGTTAGTGTGGGCCTCTTTCCTCAGGTAAATCTCCCAGGGTGTGTTAGTGTGTTACCTCTTTCCTCAGGTAAATCTCCCAGGGTGTGTTAGTGTGTGGGCCCTTCCTTCCTCAGGTAAATCTCCCAGGGTGTGTTAGTGTGTGTTAACTCTTTCCTCAGGTAAATCTCCCAGGGCGTGTTAGTGTGTGGCCCTCTTTCCTCAGGTAAATCTCCCAGGGTGTGTTAGTGTGTGTACCTCTTTCCTCAGGTAAATCTCCCAGGGTGTGTTAGTGTGTGGGCCCTTCCTTCCTCAGGTAAATCTCCCAGGGTGTGTTAGTGTGTGTTAACTCTTTCCTCAGGTAAATCTCCCAGGGTGTGTTAGTGTGTGTTAACTCTTTCCTCAGGTAAATCTCCCAGGGTGTGTTAGTGTGTGGGCCCTTCCTTCCTCAGGTAAATCTCCCAGGGTGTGTTAGTGTGTTCCTTCCTCAGGTAAATCTCCCAGGGTGTGTTAGTGTGTGGGCCTCTTTCCTCAGGTAAATCTCCCAGGGTGTGTTAGTGTGGGCCCTTCTTTCCTCAGGTAAATCTCCCAGGGTGTGTTAGTGTGTGGGCCCTTCCTTCCTCAGGTAAATCTCCCAGGGTGTGTTAGTGTGTTCCTTCCTCAGGTAAATCTCCCAGGGTGTGTTAGTGTGTGTATCTCTTTCCTCAGGTAAATCTCCCAGGGTATGTTAGTGTGTGGGCCCTTCTTTCCTCAGGTAAATCTCCCAGGGTGTGTTAGTGTGTGGGCCCTTCTTTCCTCAGGTAAATCTCCCAGGGTGTGTTAGTGTGTGGGCCTCTTTCCTCAGGTAAATCTCCCAGGGTGTGTTAGTGTGTGTATCTCTTTCCTCAGGTAAATCTCCCAGGGTGTGTTAGTGTGGGCCCTTCTTTCCTCAGGTAAATCTCCCAGGGTGTGTTAGTGTGGGCCCTTCTTTCCTCAGGTAAATCTCCCAGGGTGTGTTAGTGTGTGGGCCCTTTCTTCCTCAGGTAAATCTCCCAGGGTGTGTTAGTGTGTGGGCCTCTTTCCTCAGGTAAATCTTCCAGGGTGTGTTAGTGTGTTTACCTCTTTTCTCAGGTAAATCTTCCAGGGTGTGTTAGTGTGTGTTACCTCTTTCCTCAGGTAAATCTCCCAGGGTGTGTTAGTGTGTGTATCTCTTTCCTCAGGTAAATCTCCCAGGGTGTGTTAGTGTGTGTTACCTCTTTTCTCAGGTAAATCTTCCAGGGTGTGTTAGTGTAAGTGTAGTGTTCTTCACTGGTCCTGTGGTGGAGCTGGGTCTGGCTGGTCTCTTCCTCTACAGGCAACTCTCTGGACACTATATACACACACACACACACAAACGCACAAACGCACACACAAACGCACAAACGCACACACACACACACACACACACACACACAAGAACACTGATTGGTTTACAATCAACAATGAAAATTGTCTTGTTCAGTTCAGGTTCTGGATCTTTTTCAGGTTCTGGATCTAGTTCAGGTTCTGGATCTAGTTCAGGTCTGGTTCTAGTTCAGGTCTGGTTCTAGTTCAGGTCTGGATCTGGTTCAGGTCTGGTTCTGGTTCAGGTCTGGATCTGGTTCAGGTTCTGGTTCTAGTTCAGGTCTGGTTCTGGTTCAGGTCTGGATCTAGTTCAGGTCTGGTTCTGGTTCTAGTTCAGGTCTGGTTCTAGTTTAGGTCTGGTTCTAGTTCAGGTCTGGTTTAGGTTCAGGTCTGGATCTAGTTCAGGTCTGGATCTAGTTCAGGTCTGGTTCTAGTTCAGGTCTGGTTCTAGTTCAGGTCTGGTTCTAGTTCAGGTCTGGATCTAGTTCAGGTCTGGTTCTAGTTCAGGTCTGGTTCTAGTTCAGGTCTGGATCTAGTTCAGGTCTGGTTCTAGTTCAGGTCTGGTTCTAGTTCAGGTCTGGTTGTAGTTCAGGTCTGGTTCTAGTTCAGGTCTGGTTCTAGTTCAGGTCTGGATCTAGTTCAGGTCTGGTTCTAGTTCAGGTCTGGTTCTAGTTCAGGTCTGATTCTGGTTCTAGTTCAGGTCTGGTTCTAGTTCAGGTCTGGATCTAGTTCAGGTCTGGTTCTAGTTCAGGTCTGGTTCTAGTTCAGGTCTGGTTCTAGTTCAGGTCTGATTCTGGTTCTAGTTCAGGTCTGGTTCTAGTTCAGGTCTGGTTCTAGTTCAGGTCTGGTTGTAGTTCAGGTCTGGATCTAGTTCAGGTCTGGTTCTAGTTCAGGTCTGGTTCTAGTTCAGGTCTGGTTATAATTCAGGTCTGGTTGTATTTCAGGTCTGGATCTAGTTCAAGTCTAGTTCTGGTTGTATTTCAGGTCTGGTTCTAGTTCAGGTCTGGTTGTAGTTCAGGTCTGGTTCTAGTTCAGGTCTGGTTCTAGTTCAGGTCTGGTTGTATTTCAGGTCTGGTTCTAGTTCAGGTCTGGTTGTATTTCAGGTCTGGTTCTAGTTCAGGTCTGGTTCTAGCTCAGGTCTGGTTCTAGTTCAGGTCTGGTTCTAGTTCAGGTCTGGATCTGGTTCTAGTTCAGGTCTGATTCTGGTTCTAGTTCAGGTCTGGTTCTAGTTCAGGTCTGGTTCTAGTTCAGGTCTGGTTCTGACCTGTTGGGGGGAGGGGGCTGCTGTCGGAGTCGACTAGAGCAGGTGGGCGGGGTTTGGTTGCCTTGGTGACTTTGGATCCACCCATCTCCCTTGGTTCCCGAGGCGCCGCCGGAGAGAAAGACTTCTGTAAGAGAGAGAGACTGTGTGTGTATATACTGGTGGTGTGTGTGTGTGTGTGTGTGTGTGTGTGTGTGTGTGTGTGTGTGTGTGTGTGTGTGTGTGTGTGTGTGTGTGTGTGTGTGTGTGTGTGTGTGTGTGTGTGTGTGTGTGTGTGTACCTGTGGTGGTGGGTTAGCCATCTGGTCTTTCAGGATATACATGGCTTCATCATGAGGGTCCGGCTTCTTCATAAACATCTTCCCCTCCCCCTTCCTACACACACTCTCACATTAACATTTACTGTGGTACCTGTGTGTGTGTGTGTTACCTGTGTGTGTGTGTGTGTGTGTGTGTGTGTGTGTGTGTGTGTGTGTGTTACCTGTGTGTGTGTGTGTGTGTGTGTGTGTGTGTGTGTGTGTGTGTGTTACCTGTGTGTGTGTGTGTTACCTGTGTTTGTGTGTGTGTGTGTGTGTGTGTGTGTGTGTGTGTGTGTGTGTGTGTGTGTGTGTGTGTGTGTGTGTGTGTGTGTGTGTGTGTGTGTGTTACCTGTGTGTGTGTGCAGGCTGGCTGGGTGCAGGGTTAGATGGGTGTTGGTACTGTCTGATCATATCCTTGATGTTGTGGGAGGGGCTTTCTGAGTCAGACAGGCTGGACTGGACCACTCCTTCTGGAGGGGGGGCCCTGGACCGTACCATGTCATCAGGAGGGGGGGACCTGGCCCGCACCATGTCATCAGGAGGGGGGGCCCTGGCCCGCACCATGTCATCAGGAGGGGCAACCCGTGTCGGACCTGGAAAAATCCACACCATCATCACTAGAGCTGTGTTCCAATACCCATACTGTATACTACATACTATATACTACTAGTCTATAGGACTAGAGACTAGAGCTGTGTTCCCATACTAACATACTGTATACTACATACTATATACTACTAGTCTATAGGTCTAGAGACTAGAGCTGTGTTCCCATACTAACATACTGTATACTACATACTATATACTACTAGTCTATAGGTCTAGAGACTAGAGCTGTGTTCCCATACTAACATACTGTATACTACATACTATATACTACTAGTCTATAGGACTAGAGACTAGAGCTGTGTTCCAATACCCATACTAACATACTGTATACTACATACTATGTACTACTAGTCTATAGGACTAGAGACTAGAGCTGTGTTCCCATACTAACATACTGTATACTACATACTATATACTACTAGTCTATAGGTCTAGAGACTAGAGCTGTGTTCCCATACTAACATACTGTATACTACATACTATATACTACTAGTCTATAGGTCTAGAGACTAGAGCTGTGTTCCAATACCCATACTGTATACTACATACTATATACTACTAGTCTATAGGTCTAGAGACTAGAGCTGTGTTCCCATACTAACATACTGTATACTACATACTATATACTACTAGTCTATAGGTCTAGAGACTAGAGCTGTGTTCCCATACTAACATACTGTATACTACATACTATATACTACTAGTCTATAGGACTAGAGACTAGAGCTGTGTTCCAATACCCATACTAACATACTGTATACTATATACTATATACTACTAGTCTATAGGACTAGAGACTAGAGCTGTGTTCCAATACCCATACTAACATACTGTATACTATATACTATATACTACTAGTCTATAGGTCTAGAGACTAGAGCTGTGTTCCAATACCCATACTAACATACTGTATACTATATACTATATACTACTAGTCTATAGGACTAGAGACTAGAGCTGTGTTCCAATACCCATACTAACATACTGTATACTATATACTATATACTACTAGTCTATAGGTCTAGAGACTAGAGCTGTGTTCCCATACTAACATACTGTATACTACATACTATATACTACTAGTCTATAGGTCTAGAGACTAGAGCTGTGTTCCAATACCCATACTAACATACTGTATACTACATACTATATACTACTAGTCTATAGGTCTAGAGACTAGAGCTGTGTTCCCATACTAACATACTGTATACTACATACTATATACTACTAGTCTATAGGTCTAGAGACTAGAGCTGTGTTCCCATACTAACATACTGTATACTACATACTATATACTACTAGTCTATAGGTCTAGAGACTAGAGCTGTGTTCCCATACTAACATACTGTATACTACATACTATATACTACTAGTCTATAGGTCTAGAGACTAGAGCTGTGTTCCAATACCCATACTAACATACTGTATACTACATACTATATACTACTAGTCTATAGGTCTAGAGACTAGAGCTGTGTTCCAATACCCATACTAACATACTGTATACTACATACTATATACTACTAGTCTATAGGTCTAGAGACTAGAGCTGTGTTCCAATACCCATACTAACATACTGTATACTACATACTATATACTACTAGTCTATAGGTCTAGAGACTAGAGCTGTGTTCCCATACTAACATACTGTATACTACATACTATATACTACTAGTCTATAGGTCTAGAGACTAGAGCTGTGTTCCCATACTAACATACTGTATACTACATACTATATACTACTAGTCTATAGGTCTAGAGACTAGAGCTGTGTTCCAATACCCATACTAACATACTGTATACTACATACTATATACTACTAGTCTATAGGACTAGAGACTAGAGCTGTGTTCCCATACTAACATACTGTATACTACATACTATATACTACTAGTCTATAGGACTAGAGACTAGAGCTGTGTTCCCATACTAACATACTGTATACTACATACTATATACTACTAGTCTATAGGTCTAGAGACTAGAGCTGTGTTCCCATACTAACATACTGTATACTACATACTATATATTACTAGTCTATAGGTCTAGAGACTAGAGCTGTGTTCCCATACTAACATACTGTATACTACATACTATATACTACTAGTCTATAGGTCTAGAGACTAGAGGTGTGTTCCCATACCCATACTAACATACTGTATACTACATACTATGTACTATTAGTCTATAGGTCTAGAGACTAGAGCTGTGTTCCCATACTAACATACTGTATACTACATACTATATACTACTAGTCTATAGGTCTAGAGACTAGAGCTGTGTTCCCATACCCATACTAACATACTGTATACTACATACTATATACTACTAGTCTATAGGTCTAGAGACTAGAGCTGTGTTCCCATACTAACATACTGTATACTACATACTATATACTACTAGTCTATAGGTCTAGAGACTAGAGCTGTGTTCCAATACCCATACTAACATACTGTATACTACATACTATATACTACTAGTCTATAGGACTAGAGACTAGAGCTGTGTTCCAATACTAACATACTGTATACTACATACTATATACTACTAGTCTATAGGTCTAGAGACTAGAGCTGTGTTCCCATACTAACATACTGTATACTACATACTATATACTACTAGTCTATAGGTCTAGAGACTAGAGCTGTGTTCCCATACTAACATACTGTATACTACATACTATATACTACTAGTCTATAGGTCTAGAGACTAGAGCTGTGTTCCAATACCCATACTAACATACTGTATACTACATACTATATACTACTAGTCTATAGGACTAGAGACTAGAGCTGTGTTCCCATACCCATACTAACATACTGTATACTACATACTATATACTACTAGTCTATAGGTCTAGAGACTAGAGCTGTGTTCCAATACCCATACTAACATACTGTATACTACATACTATATACTACTAGTCTATAGGTCTAGAGACTAGAGCTGTGTTCCCATACTAACATACTGTATACTACATACTATATACTACTAGTCTATAGGTCTAGAGACTAGAGCTGTGTTCCAATACCCATACTAACATACTGTATACTACATACTATATACTACTAGTCTATAGGTCTAGAGACTAGAGCTGTGTTCCAATACCCATACTAACATACTGTATACTACATACTATATACTACTAGTCTATAGGTCTAGAGACTAGAGCTGTGTTCCAATACCCATACTAACATACTGTATACTACATACTATGTACTACTAGTCTATAGGACTAGAGACTAGAGCTGTGTTCCCATACTAACATACTGTATACTACATACTATATACTACTAGTCTATAGGTCTAGAGACTAGAGCTGTGTTCCAATACCCATACTAACATACTGTATACTACATACTATATACTACTAGTCTATAGGTCTAGAGACTAGAGCTGTGTTCCCATACTAACATACTGTATACTACATACTATATACTACTAGTCTATAGGACTAGAGACTAGAGCTGTGTTCCAATACTAACATACTGTATACTACATACTATATACTACTAGTCTATAGGTCTAGAGACTAGAGCTGTGTTCCAATACCCATACTAACATACTGTATACTACATACTATATACTACTAGTCTATAGGTCTAGAGACTAGAGCTGTGTTCCAATACCCATACTAACATACTGTATACTACATACTATATACTACTAGTCTATAGGACTAGAGACTAGAGCTGTGTTCCCATACCCATACTAACATACTGTATACTACATACTATATACTACTAGTCTATAGGTCTAGAGACTAGAGCTGTGTTCCAATACTAACATACTGTATACTACATACTATATACTACTAGTCTATAGGACTAGAGACTAGAGCTGTGTTCCCATACTAACATACTGTATACTACATACTATATACTACTAGTCTATAGGTCTAGAGACTAGAGCTGTGTTCCCATACTAACATACTGTATACTACATACTATATACTACTAGTCTATAGGTCTAGAGACTAGAGCTGTGTTCCCATACTAACATACTGTATACTACATACTATATACTATTAGTCTATAGGTCTAGAGACTAGAGCTGTGTTCCAATACCCATACTAACATACTGTATACTACATACTATATACTACTAGTCTATAGGTCTAGAGACTAGAGCTGTGTTCCAATACCCATACTAACATACTGTATACTACATACTATATACTACTAGTCTATAGGTCTAGAGACTAGAGCTGTGTTCCCATACTAACATACTGTATACTACATAGTATATACTACTAGTCTATAGGTCTAGAGACTAGAGCTGTGTTCCCATACTAACATACTGTATACTACATACTATATACTACTAGTCTATAGGTCTAGAGACTAGAGCTGTGTTCCCATACTAACATACTGTATACTACATACTATATACTATTAGTCTATAGGTCTAGAGACTAGAGCTGTGTTCCCATACTAACATACTGTATACTACATACTATATACTACTAGTCTATAGGTCTAGAGACTAGAGCTGTGTTCCCATACTAACATACTGTATACTACATACTATATACTACTAATCTATAGGACTAGAGGCTAGAGCTGTGTTCCAATACCCATACTAACATACTGTATACTACATACTATGTACTATTAGTCTATAGGTCTAGAGACTAGAGCTGTGTTCCCATACTAACATACTGTATACTACATACTATATACTACTAGTCTATAGGTCTAGAGACTAGAGCTGTGTTCCCATACTAACATACTGTATACTACATACTATATACTACTAATCTATAGGACTAGAGACTAGAGCTGTGTTCCAATACCCATACTAACATACTGTATACTACATACTATATACTACTAGTCTATAGGACTAGAGACTAGAGCTGTGTTCCCATACTAACATACTGTATACTACATACTATATACTACTAGTCTATAGGTCTAGAGACTAGAGCTGTGTTCCCATACTAACATACTGTATACTACATACTATATACTACTAGTCTATAGGTCTAGAGACTAGAGCTGTGTTCCCATACCCATACTAACATACTGTATACTACATACTATATACTACTAGTCTATAGGTCTAGAGACTAGAGCTGTGTTCCCATACTAACATACTGTATACTACATACTATATACTACTAGTCTATAGGTCTAGAGACTAGAGCTGTGTTCCAATACCCATACTAACATACTGTATACTACATACTATATACTACTAGTCTATAGGTCTAGAGACTAGAGCTGTGTTCCAATACCCATACTAACATACTGTATACTACATACTATATACTACTAGTCTATAGGTCTAGAGACTAGAGCTGTGTTCCCATACTAACATACTGTATACTACATACTATATACTACTAGTCTATAGGACTAGAGACTAGAGCTGTGTTCCAATACCCATACTAACATACTGTATACTACATACTATATACTACTAGTCTATAGGTCTAGAGACTAGAGCTGTGTTCCAATACCCATACTAACATACTGTATACTACATACTATATACTATTATTAACTTATACTAGTTATCCAACGTTAGCCAGTTAGCCAACGTTAGCCAGTTAGCCAACGTTAGCCAGTTAGCCACCTCAAATCTGAACATGTGATGAAGCCACACCCATTTTGGGAAGAATTGCATTATGGGCCTTAAAAGCCCAGAAATAGTGTCCACTGCTTGATTACTTCGTATTTTTGCAAATGTAGTACGACATACGGGAATGTTTTGGCATACTAACTATATCCATACTAAGACCAATAAGCATCCTATATACTACATACTCAATTTAACGTCACCAACAGTACGGTCAGTACGGTTAGTATGTGGAACACAGCTCAGGACTTGTAATGGTACGGTTAGTATGTGGAACACAGCTCAGGACTTGTAATGGTACGGTTAGTATGTGGAACACAGCTCAGGACTTGTAATGGTACGGTCAGTATGTGGAACACAGCTCAGGACTTGTAATGGTACGGTCAGTGCGGTTAGTATGTGGAATACAGCTCAGGACTTGTAATGGTACGGTCAGTGCGGTTAGTATGTGGAACACAGCTCAGGACTTGTAATGGTACGGTCAGTGCGGTTAGTATGTGGAACACAGCTCAGGACTTGTAATGGTACGGTCAGTGCGGTTAGTATGTGGAACACAGCTCAGGACTTGTAATGGTACGGTTAGTATGTGGAACACAGCTCAGGACTTGTAATGGTACGGTTAGTATGTGGAACACAGCTCAGGACTTGTAATGGTACGGTCAGTACGGTTAGTATGTGGAACACAGCTCAGGACTTGTAATGGTACGGTTAGTATGTGGAACACAGCTCAGGACTTGTAATGGTACGGTTAGTATGTGGAACACAGCTCAGGACTTGTAATGGTACGGTCAGTACGGTTAGTATGTGGAACACAGCTCAGGACTTGTAATGGTACGGTCAGTACGGTTAGTATGTGGAACACAGCTCAGGACTTGTAATGGTACGGTCAGTATGTGGAACACAGCTCGGGACTTGTAATGGTACGGTTAGTACGGTTAGCATGTGGAACACAGCTCAGGACTTGTAATGGTACGGTCAGTACGGTTAGCATGTGGAACACAGCTCAGGACTTGTAATGGTACGTTCAGTACGGTTAGCATGTGGAACACAGCTCAGGACTTGTAATGGTACGGTCAGTACGGTTAGTATGTGGAACACAGCTCAGGACTTGTAATGGTACGGTCAGTGCGGTTAGTATGTGGAACACAGCTCAGGACTTGTAATGGTACGGTTAGTATGTGGAACACAGCTCAGGACTTGTAATGGTACGGTCAGTACGGTTAGTATGTGGAACACAGCTCAGGACTTGTAATGGTACGGTCAGTATGTGGAACACAGCTCAGGACTTGTAATGGTACGGTCAGTACGGTTAGTATGTGGAACACAGCTCAGGACTTGTAATGGTACGGTTAGTACGGTTAGTATGTGGAACACAGCTCAGGACTTGTAATGGTACGGTTAGTACGGTTAGTGTGTGGAACACAGCTCAGGACTTGTAATGGTACGGTTAGTACGGTTAGTATGTGGAACACAGCTCAGGACTTGTAATGGTACGGTTAGTACGGTTAGTGTGTGGAACACAGCTCAGGACTTGTAATGGTACGGTTAGTACGGTTAGTATGTGGAACACAGCTCAGGACTTGTAATGGTACGGTTAGTACGGTTAGTGTGTGGAACACAGCTCAGGACTTGTAATGGTACGGTCAGTATGTGGAACACAGCTCAGGACTTGTAATGGTACGGTTAGTACGGTTAGTATGTGGAACACAGCTCAGGACTTGTAATGGTACGGTTAGTACGGTTAGTGTGTGGAACACAGCTCAGGACTTGTAATGGTACGGTCAGTATGTGGAACACAGCTCAGGACTTGTAATGGTACGTTAGTACGGTTAGTATGTGGAACACAGCTCAGGACTTGTAATGGTACGGTTAGTATGTGGAACACAGCTCAGGACTTGTAATGGTACGGTCAGTATGTGGAACACAGCTCAGGACTTGTAATGGTACGGTCAGTACGGTTAGTATGTGGAACACAGCTCAGGACTTGTAATGGTACGGTTAGTACGGTCAGTATGTGGAACACAGCTCAGGACTTGTAATGGTACGGTTAGTATGTGGAACACAGCTCAGGACTTGTAATAGTACGGTCAGTGCGGTTAGTATGTGGAACACAGCTCAGGACTTGTAATGGTACGGTCAGTGCGGTTAGTATGTGGAACACAGCTCAGGACTTGTAATGGTACGGTCAGTATGTGGAACACAGCTCAGGACTTGTAATGGTACGGTCAGTACGGTTAGTATGTGGAACACAGCTCAGGACTTGTAATGGTACGGTTAGTACGGTTAGTATGTGGAACACAGCTCAGGACTTGTAATGGTACGGTCAGTACGGTTAGTATGTGGAACACAGCTCAGGACTTGTAATGGTACGGTTAGTATGTGGAACACAGCTCAGGACTTGTAATGGTACGGTCAGTATGTGGAACACAGCTCAGGACTTGTAATGGTACGGTCAGTGCGGTTAGCATGTGGAACACAGCTCAGGACTTGTAATGGTACGGTTAGTATGTGGAACACAGCTCAGGACTTGTAATGGTACGGTTAGTACGGTTAGTATGTGGAACACAGCTCAGGACTTGTAATGGTACGGTCAGTACGGTCAGTATGTGGAACACAGCTCAGGACTTGTAATGGTACGGTCAGTACGGTTAGTATGTGGAACACAGCTCAGGACTTGTAATGGTACGGTTAGTATGTGGAACACAGCTCAGGACTTGTAATGGTACGGTCAGTACGGTTAGTATGTGGAACGCAGCTCAGGACTTGTAATGGTACGGTCAGTACGGTTAGTATGTGGAACACAGCTCAGGACTTGTAATGGTACGGTTAGTATGTGGAACACAGCTCAGGACTTGTAATGGTACGGTCAGTACGGTCAGTATGTGGAACACAGCTCAGGACTTGTAATGGTACGGTTAGTACGGTTAGTATGTGGAACACAGCTCAGGACTTGTAATAGTACGGTCAGTACGGTTAGTATGTGGAACACAGCTCAGGACTTGTAATGGTACGGTCAGTATGTGGAACACAACTCAGGACTTGTAATGGTACGGTCAGTACGGTTAGTATGTGGAACACAGCTAAGGACTTGTAATGGTACGGTCAGTACGGTTAGTATGTGGAACACAGCTCAGGACTTGTAATGGTACGGTCAGTGCGGTTAGTATGTGGAACACAGCTCAGGACTTGTAATGGTACGGTCAGTACGGTTAGTATGTGGAACACAGCTCAGGACTTGTAATGGTACGGTCAGTACGGTTAGTATGTGGAACACAGCTCAGGACTTGTAATGGTACGGTTAGCATGTGGAACACAGCTCAGGACTTGTAATGGTACGGTCAGTACGGTTAGTATGTGGAACACAGCTCAGGACTTGTAATGGTACGGTCAGTATGTGGAACACAGCTCAGGACTTGTAATGGTACGGTTAGTATGTGGAACACAGCTCAGGACTTGTAATGGTACGGTCAGTATGTGGAACACAGCTCAGGACTTGTAATGGTACGGTCAGTATGTGGAACACAGCTCAGGACTTGTAATGGTACGGTCAGTACGGTCAGTATGTGGAACACAGCTCAGGACTTGTAATGGTACGGTCAGTACGGTCAGTATGTGGAACACAGCTCAGGACTTGTAATGGTACGGTCAGTACGGTCAGTATGTGGAACACAGCTCAGGACTTGTAATGGTACGGTCAGTACGGTCAGTATGTGGAACACAGCTCAGGACTTGTAATGGTACGGTCAGTGCGGTTAGTATGTGGAACACAGCTCAGGACTTGTAATGGTACGGTCAGTACGGTTAGTATGTGGAACACAGCTCAGGACTTGTAATGGTACGGTCAGTATGTGGAACACAGCTCAGGACTTGTAATGGTACGGTTAGTATGTGGAACACAGCTCAGGACTTGTAATGGTACGGTTTGTTCGGTTAGTATGTGGAACACAGCTCAGGACTTGTAATGGTACGGTTAGCATGTGGAACACAGCTCAGGACTTGTAATGGTACGGTTAGTACGGTTAGTATGTGGAACACAGCTCAGGACTTGTAATGGTACGGTTAGCATGTGGAACACAGCTCAGGACTTGTAATGGTACGGTCAGTACGGTTAGTATGTGGAACACAGCTCAGAACTTGTAATGGTACGGTTAGTATGTGGAACACAGCTCAGGACTTGTAATGGTACGGTTAGTACGGTTAGTATGTGGAACACAGCTCAGGACTTGTAATGGTACGGTCAGTACGGTTAGTATGTGGAACACAGCTCAGGACTTGTAATGGTACGGTCAGTACGGTTAGTATGTGGAACACAGCTCAGGACTTGTAATGGTACGGTTAGTATGTGGAACACAGCTCAGGACTTGTAATGGTACGGTCAGTATGTGGAACACAGCTCAGGACTTGTAATGGTACGGTTAGTATGTGGAACACAGCTCAGGACTTGTATTGGTACGGTCAGTATGTGGAACACAGCTCAGGACTTGTAATGGTACGGTCAGTACGGTTAGTATGTGGAACACAGCTCAGGACTTGTAATGGTACGGTTAGTATGTGGAACACAGCTCAGGACTTGTAATGGTACGGTTAGTATGTGGAACACAGCTCAGGACTTGTAATGGTACGGTTAGTATGTGGAACACAGCTCAGGACTTGTAATGGTACGGTCAGTATGTGGAACACAGCTCAGGACTTGTAATGGTACGGTTAGTACGGTTAGTATGTGGAACACAGCTCAGGACTTGTAATGGTACAGTTAGTATGTGGAACACAGCTCAGGACTTGTAATGGTACGGTCAGTATGTGGAACACAGCTCAGGACTTGTAATAGTACGGTCAGTGCGGTTAGTATGTGGAACACAGCTCAGGACTTGTAATGGTACGGTCAGTGCGGTTAGTATGTGGAACACAGCTCAGGACTTGTAATGGTACGGTCAGTATGTGGAACACAGCTCAGGACTTGTAATGGTACGGTCAGTACGGTTAGTATGTGGAACACAGCTCAGGACTTGTAATGGTACGGTCAGTACGGTTAGTATGTGGAACACAGCTCAGGACTTGTAATGGTACGGTTAGTACGGTTAGTATGTGGAACACAGCTCAGGACTTGTAATGGTACGGTCAGTATGTGGAACACAGCTCAGGACTTGTAATGGTACGGTCAGTGCGGTTACTATGTGGAACACAGCTCAGGACTTGTAATGGTACGGTCAGTACGGTTAGTATGTGGAACACAGCTCAGGACTTGTAATGGTACGGTCAGTGCGGTTAGTATGTGGAACACAGCTCAGGACTTGTAATGGTACGGTCAGTATGTGGAACACAGCTCAGGACTTGTAATGGTACGGTCAGTGCGGTTAGCATGTGGAACACAGCTCAGGACTTGTAATGGTACGGTTAGTATGTGGAACACAGCTCAGGACTTGTAATGGTACGGTTAGTACTGTTAGTATGTGGAACACAGCTCAGGACTTGTAATGGTACGGTTAGTATGTGGAACACAGCTCAGGACTTGTAATGGTACGGTCAGTACGGTCAGTATGTGGAACACAGCTCAGGACTTGTAATGGTACGGTTAGTACGGTTAGTATGTGGAACACAGCTCAGGACTTGTAATAGTACGGTCAGTACGGTTAGTATGTGGAACACAGCTCAGGACTTGTAATGGTACGGTCAGTATGTGGAACACAGCTCAGGACTTGTAATGGTACGGTTAGTACGGTTAGCATGTGGAACACAGCTCAGGACTTGTAATGGTACGGTCAGTATGTGGAACACAGCTCAGGACTTGTAATGGTACGGTCAGTACGGTTAGTATGTGGAACACAGCTCAGGACTTGTAATGGTACGTTCAGTACGGTTAGTATGTGGAACACAGCTCAGGACTTGTAATGGTACGGTTAGTATGTGGAACACAGCTCAGGACTTGTAATGGTACGGTCAGTACGGTTAGTATGTGGAACACAGCTCAGGACTTGTAATGGTACGGTTAGTATGTGGAACACAGCTCAGGACTTGTAATGGTACGGTCAGTACGGTTAGTATGTGGAACACAGCTCAGGACTTGTAATAGTACGGTTAGGATGTGGAACACAGCTCAGGACTTGTAATGGTACGGTCAGTACGGTTAGTATGTGGAACACAGCTCAGGACTTGTAATGGTACGGTTAGTATGTGGAACACAGCTCAGGACTTGTAATGGTACGGTCAGTACGGTTAGTATGTGGAACACAGCTCAGGACTTGTAATGGTACGGTCAGTACGGTTAGTATGTGGAACACAGCTCAGGACTTGTAATGGTACGGTCAGTACGGTTAGTATGTGGAACACAGCTCAGGACTTGTAATGGTACGGTCAGTATGTGGAACACAGCTCAGGACTTGTAATGGTACGGTCAGTACGGTTAGTATGTGGAACACAGCTCAGGACTTGTAATGGTACGGTTAGTATGTGGAACACAGCTCAGGACTTGTAATGGTACGGTCAGTACGGTTAGTATGTGGAACACAGCTCAGGACTTGTAATGGTACGGTCAGTACGGTTAGTATGTGGAACACAGCTCAGGACTTGTAATGGTACGGTCAGTACGGTTAGCATGTGGAACACAGCTCAGGACTTGTAATGGTACGGTCAGTACGGTTAGTATGTGGAACACAGCTCAGGACTTGTAATGGTACGGTTAGTACGGTTAGTATGTGGAACACAGCTCAGGACTTGTAATGGTACGGTCAGTATGTGGAACACAGCTCAGGACTTGTAATGGTACGGTTAGTATGTGGAACACAGCTCAGGACTTGTAATGGTACGGTCAGTACGGTTAGTATGTGGAACACAGCTCAGGACTTGTAATGGTACGGTTAGTATGTGGAACACAGCTCAGGAATTGTAATGGTACGGTCAGTATGTGGAACACAGCTCAGGACTTGTAATGGTACGGTCAGTACGGTTAGCATGTGGAACACAGCTCAGGACTTGTAATGGTACGGTCAGTACGGTTAGTATGTGGAACACAGCTCAGGACTTGTAATGGTACGGTCAGTATGTGGAACACAGCTCAGGACTTGTAATGGTACGGTTAGTATGTGGAACACAGCTCAGGACTTTTAATGGTACGGTCAGTACGGTTAGTATGTGGAACACAGCTCAGGACTTGTAATGGTACGGTTAGTATGTGGAACACAGCTCAGGACTTGTAATGGTACGGTTAGTATGTGGAACACAGCTCAGGACTTGTAATGGTACGGTCAGTACGGTCAGTATGTCGAACACAGCTCAGGACTTGTAATGGTACGGTCAGTACGGTCAGTATGTGGAACACAGCTCAGGACTTGTAATGGTACGGTTAGTACGGTTAGTATGTGGAACACAGCTCAGGACTTGTAATGGTACGGTCAGTACGGTCAGTATGTGGAACACAGCTCAGGACTTGTAATGGTACGGTCAGTACGGTTAGTATGTGGAACACAGCTCAGGACTTGTAATGGTACGGTTAGTATGTGGAACACAGCTCAGGACTTGTAATGGTACGGTTAGTATGTGGAACACAGCTCAGGACTTGTAATGGTACGGTCAGTACGGTCAGTATGTGAAACACAGCTCAGGACTTGTAATGGTACGGTTAGTACGGTTAGTATGTGGAACACAGCTCAGGACTTGTAATGGTACGGTTAGTACGGTTAGCATGTGGAACACAGCTCAGGACTTGTAATGGTACGGTCAGTATGTGGAACACAGCTCAGGACTTGTAATGGTACGGTCAGTACGGTTAGTATGTGGAACACAGCTCAGGACTTGTAATGGTACGGTCAGTACGGTTAGTATGTGGAACACAGCTCAGGACTTGTAATGGTACGGTCAGTACGGTTAGCATGTGGAACACAGCTCAGGACTTGTAATGGTACGGTCAGTGCGGTTAGTATGTGGAACACAGCTCAGGACTTGTAATGGTACGGTCAGTATGTGGAACACAGCTCGGGACTTGTAATGGTACGGTTAGTATGTGGAACACAGCTCAGGACTTGTAATGGTACGGTCAGTGCGGTTAGTATGTGGAACACAGCTCAGGACTTGTAATGGTACGGTCAGTATGTGGAACACAGCTCAGGACTTGTAATGGTACGGTTAGTATGTGGAACACAGCTCAGGACTTGTAATGGTACGGTTAGTGCGGTTAGTATGTGGAACACAGCTCAGGACTTGTAATGGTACGGTTAGTATGTGGAACACAGCTCAGGACTTGTAATGGTACGGTCAGTGCGGTTAGTATGTGGAACACAGCTCAGGACTTGTAATGGTACGGTCAGTACGGTTAGTATGTGGAACACAGCTCAGGACTTGTAATGGTACGGTCAGTATGTGGAACACAGCTCAGGACTTGTAATGGATTGAAAATAGAACACTAGATTGTTGACCTACTGTGTTTCCTGGAGGAGGAGGAGGGCTGCTGGGCGGAGTTCCGGCTGGTCTGGTAAGGGCTCTCTGGAGCTTCGTCAGTCTGGAAGGAGATAAAGAGACAGGGTTGATGTTTTATTAACCTTTATTTAACCAGGTAGGCCCGGTCACCTTTATTTAACCAGGTAGGCCGGATCACCTTTATTTAACCAGGTAGGCCCGGTCACCTTTATTTAACCAGGTAGGCCGGATCACCTTTATTTAACCAGGTAGGCCCGGTCACCTTTATTTAACCAGGTAGACCAGGTCACCTTTATTTAACCAGGTAGGCCCGGTCACCTTTATTTAACCAGGTAGGCCCGGTCACCTTTATTTAACCAGGTAGGCCCGGTCACCTTTATTTAACCAGGTAGGCCCGGTCACCTTTATTTAACCAGGTAGGCCCGGTCACCTTTATTTAACCAGGTAGGCCCGGTCACCTTTATTTAACCAGGTAGGCCCGGTCACCTTTATTTAACCAGGTAGGCCCGGTCACCTTTATTTAACCAGGTAGGCCCGGTCACCTTTATTTAACCAGGTAGGCCCGGTCACCTTTATTTAACCAGGTAGGCCCGGTCACCTTTATTTAACCAGGTAGGCCCGGTCACCTTTATTTAACCAGGTAGGCCCGGTCACCTTTATTTAACCAGGTAGGCCCGGTCACCTTTATTTAACCAGGTAGGCCCGGTCACCTTTATTTAACCAGGTAGGCCCGGTCACCTTTATTTAACCAGGTAGGCCCGGTCACCTTTATTTAACCAGGTAGGCCCGGTCACCTTTATTTAACCAGGTAGGCCCGGTCACCTTTATTTAACCAGGTAGGCCCGGTCACCTTTATTTAACCAGGTAGGCCCGGTCACCTTTATTTAACCAGGTAGGCCCGGTCACCTTTATTTAACCAGGTAGGCCCGGTCACCTTTATTTAACCAGGTAGGCCCGGTCACCTTTATTTAACCAGGTAGGCCCGGTCACCTTTATTTAACCAGGTAGGCCCGGTCACCTTTATTTAACCAGGTAGGCCCGGTCACCTTTATTTAACCAGGTAGGCCGGATCACCTTTATTTAACCAGGTAGGCCCGGTCACCTTTATTTAACCAGGTAGGCCCGGTCACCTTTATTTAACCAGGTAGGCCCGGTCACCTTTATTTAACCAGGTAGGCCCGGTCACCTTTATTTAACCAGGTAGGCCCGGTCACCTTTATTTAACCAGGTAGGCCCGGTCACCTTTATTTAACCAGGTAGGCCCGGTCACCTTTATTTAACCAGGTAGGCCCGGTCACCTTTATTTAACCAGGTAGGCCCGGTCACCTTTATTTAACCAGGTAGGCCCGGTCACCTTTATTTAACCAGGTAGGCCCGGTCACCTTTATTTAACCAGGTAGGCCCGGTCACCTTTATTTAACCAGGTAGGCCCGGTCACCTTTATTTAACCAGGTAGGCCGGATCACCTTTATTTAACCAGGTAGGCCCGGTCACCTTTATTTAACCAGGTAGGCCCGGTCACCTTTATTTAACCAGGTAGGCCCGGTCACCTTTATTTAACCAGGTAGGCCCGGTCACCTTTATTTAACCAGGTAGGCCCGGTCACCTTTATTTAACCAGGTAGGCCCGGTCACCTTTATTTAACCAGGTAGGCCCGGTCACCTTTATTTAACCAGGTAGGCCCGGTCACCTTTATTTAACCAGGTAGGCCCGGTCACCTTTATTTAACCAGGTAGGCCCGGTCACCTTTATTTAACCAGGTAGGCCCGGTCACCTTTATTTAACCAGGTAGGCCCGGTCACCTTTATTTAACCAGGTAGGCCCGGTCACCTTTATTTAACCAGGTAGGCCGGTCACCTTTATTTAACCAGGTAGGCCCGGTCACCTTTATTTAACCAGGTAGGCCGGTCACCTTTATTTTACCAGGTAGGCCGGTCACCTTTATTTTACCAGGTAGGCCGGTCACCTTTATTTAACCAGGTAGGCCGGTTGAGAACGAGTTCTCGTTTACAACTGCGACCTGGCCAAGATAAAGCAAAAAACAAATAACAACACAGAGTTACACATGGAATAAAACAAACATACAGTCAATAATACAGTAGAAAAGTCTATATACAGTGTGTGCAAATGTAGTAAGATAAGGGAGGTAAGGCAATAAATAGGCCATAGTGGTGAAATAATTACAAATTAGCAAATTAACACTGGAGTGATAGATGAGCAGATGATGATGTGTAAGTAGAGACACTGGTGTGCAAAAGAGCATAAAACTAAATAAAAACAGTATGGGGATGAGGTAGGTAGATTGGGTGGGCTATTTACAGATGTACTATGTACAGCTGCAGCGATCGGGTTATCTGCTCAGACAGCTGATGCTTAAAGTTAGTGAGGGAGATATAAGTCTCCAACTTCAGTGATTTTTGCAGTTCGTTCCAGTCATTGGCATCAGAGAACTGTAAGGAAAGGCGGCGAAAGGAGGTGTTGGCTTTGGGGGTGACCAGTGAAATATACCTGCTGGAGCGCGTGCTACGGGTGGGTGTTGCTTCTTGGTGACCAGTGAGATATACCTGCTGGAGCGCGTGCTACGGGTGGGTGTTGCTATGGCGACCAGTGAGATATACCTGCTGGAGCGCGTGCTACGGGTGGGTGTTGCTATGGTGACCAGTGAGATATACCTGCTGGAGCGCGTGCTACGGGTGGGTGTTGCTATGGTGACCAGTGAGATATACCTGCTGGAGCGCGTGCTACGGGTGGGTGTTGCTATGGTGACCAGTGAGATATACCTGCTGGAGCGCGTGCTACGGGTGGGTGTTGCTATGGTGACCAGTGAGATATACCTGCTGGAGCGCGTGCTACGGGTGGGTGTTGCTATGGTGACCAGTGAGATATACCTGCTGGAGCGCGTGCTACGGGTGGGTGTTGCTATGGTGACCAGTGAGATATACCTGCTGGAGCGCGTGCTACGGGTGGGTGTTGCTATGGTGACCAGTGAGATATACCTGCTGGAGCGCGTGCTACGGGTGGGTGTTGCTTCTTGAATGTATTTTGATTTGTGGATTCAAATGAAGTATCTAAAATGTGTGTGTGTGTGTGTGTGTGTGTGTGTGTGTGTGTGTGTGTGTGTGTGTGTGTACTCACATGGCTGGAGGTGCGGGGGGGTGGTTGTGTGGGAGGGGCCTGGGGGGCGAGGGGGAAGGAAGACAACATCTGCTGCTGGAAAGCCATGGCCTGCATGGTCATCTGCTGGGCCTGAAAAACAGTAGTAGTATTACAGTAGTATTATTGTAGTAATACAGTAGGATTACAGTAGTAGTATTGTAGTAATACATATGGCCTGCATGGTCATCTGCTGGGCCTGAAAAAACAGTAGTAGTATTACAGTATTATTATGGTAGTAATACAGTAGGACTACAGTAGTATTACAGTATTATAGTAGTATTAGAGTAGTATTATAGTAGTAATATAGAAGTATTATAGTATTACAGTAGTATTATAGCATTACTACAGATCATTATAGTAGTATTACAGTATGATCATAACAGCTTATAGTATATAAGCTGAATCGTACAAAACCGGATCCGACGCTCGTCGGATGTGGCAGGGCTTGCAAACTTTTACAGACAACAAAGGGAAGCACAGCCGCGAGCTGCCCAGTGACACAAGCCTACCAAACGAGCGAAATAACTTCTAAGCTCGCTTTGAGGCAATCAACACTGAAGCATGCATGAGAGCATCAGCTGTTCTGGATGACTATCCGTAGCCGATGTGAGTGTGACCTTGAAACAGGTCAACATTCACAAGGCCGCAGGGCCAGACGGATGGGCAGGGGCGCAGCCATGGGTAAACCTGGGAGGGCATAGGCCCACCCACTTGGGAGCCAGGTCCTGCCAATCAGAATGAGTTTTTCCCCAGAAAACGAGCTTTATTACAGACAGAAATACTCCTCAGCACCCCCCTCCCCGTCCTCAGACGATCCCGCAGGTGAAGAAGCCGGATGTGGAGGTCCTGGGCTGCCGTGGTTACACGTGGTCTGCGGCTGTGAGGCCGGTTGGACGTACTGCTAAATTCTCTGAAATGTCGTTGGAGGTGGCTTATGGTACACCTCTGTTGGACATTCCTGCAGTCAGCATGCCAATTGCACGCTCCCTCAAAACTTGAGACATCTGTGGCATTGTGTTGTGTGACAAAACTGCACATTTTAGAGTGGCCTTTTATTGTCCCCAGCACAAGGTGCACCTGTGTAATGATCATGCTGTTTAATCAGCTTCTTGATATGCCACACCTGTCAGGTGGATGGATTATCTTGGCAAAGGAGAAATGCTCACTAACAGGGATGTAAACAAATTTGTGCACCAAATTAGAGAGAAAGAAGCTTTTTGTGCGTATGGAACATTTCTGGGATCTTTTATTTCAGCTCATAAAACATGGGACCAACATTTGACATGTTTTTGTTCAGTATAATGAGACAAACCAGTATGATGGCTTGCTGGTTGATGATGGTCTGTTGCTGCTGAGCCATCTCTGTCTGTTCTGGAGAACCTGGAGAAACACACAGACACTTTCAACACAACTAGAAACAACCTCCTCTTGAGATACAAAAAGATAAACACGGTAGGGTACAGGGTAGGGTACACGGTAGGGTACAGGGTTAGTGTCTGACTCGGTAGGGTACAGGGTTAGTGTCTGACTTGGTAGGGTACAGGGTTAGTGTCTGAATCGGTAGGGTACAGGTTTAGCGTCTGAATCGGTAGGGTACAGGGTTAGTGTCTGACTCGGTAGGGTACAGGCTTAGAGGCTGACTCGGTAGGGAACAGGCTTAGTGTCCGACTCGGTAGGGTACAGGGTTAGTGTCTGACTCGGTTAGGGTCCAGGGTAGGGTACAGGGTTAGTGTCTGACTCGGAAGAGTACAGGGTTAGTGTCTGACTTGGTAGGGTACAAGGCAGGGTACAGAGTAGGGTACAGGGCAGGGTACAGGGTTAGTGTCTGACTCAGCAGGGTACAGGGTAGGGTACAGGTTTAGTGACTGACTCGGTAGGTTACAGGGTTAGTGTCTGAATCGGTAGAGTACAGGAAAGGGTACAGGGTTCGTGTCTGACTCGGTAGAGTACAGGGTAGGGTACAGGGTTAGTGTCTGACTTGGTAGGGTACAGGGTTAGTGTCTGACTTGGTAGGGTACAGGGTTAGTGTCGAACTCGGTAGGGTACAGGGTTAGTGTCTGACTCGGTAGGGTACAGGGTTAGTGTCTGACTCGGTAGGGTACAGGGTTAGTGTCTGACTCGGTTAGGGTACAGGGTAGGGTACAGGTTTAGTGACTGACTCGATAGGTTACAGGGTTAGTGTCTGAATTGGTAGAGTACAGGAAAGGGTACAGGGTTCGTGTCTGACTCGGGAGAGTACAGGGTAGGGTACAGGGTTAGTGTCTGACTTGGTAGGGTACAGGGTTAGTGTCTGACTTGGTAGGGTACAGGGTTAGTGTCTAACTCGGTAGGGTACAGGGTTAGTGTCTGACTCGGTAGGGTACAGGGTTAGTGTCTGACTCGGTAGGGTACAGGGTAGATTACAGGGTTAGTGTCTGACTCGGTAGGGTACAGGGCAGGGTACAGCGTTAGTGTCTGACTCGGTAGGGTACAGGGTAGAATACAGGGTTAGTGTCTGACTCGGTAGGGTACAGGGTAGAATACAGGGTTAGTGTCTGACTCGGTAGGGTACAGGGTTAGTGTCTGACTCGGTAGGGTACAGGGTAGGGTACAGGGTTAGTGTCTGACTCGGTAGGTTACAGGGTAGGGTAAAGGGTTAGTGTCTGACTCGGTAAGGTACAGGGTAGGGTACAGGGCTAGTGTCTGACTTGGTAGGGTACAGGGTTAGTGTCTGACTTGGTAGGGTACAGGGTTAGTGTCTGATTTGGTAGGGTACATTGCAGGGTACAGGGTTAGTGTCTGACTCGGTAAGGTACAGGGTTAGTGTCTGATTTGGTAGGGTACAGGGCAGGGTACAGGCTTAGTGTCTGACTTGGTAGGGTACAGGGTTAATGTCTGAATCGGTAGGGTACAGGGTTAGTGTCTGACTCGGTAAGGTAAAGGGTTAATGTCTGACGTGGTAGGGTACAGGGTAGGGTACAGGGTTAGTGTCTGACTTGGTAGGGTACAGGGTTAATGTCTGAATCGGTAGGGTACAGGGTTAGTGTCTGACTCGGAAGGGTCAAGTGTTAGTGTCTGACTTGGTAGGGTACAGGGTAGGGTACAGGGTTAGTGTCTGACTCGGTAGGGTACAGGGTTAGTGTCTGACTCGGAAGGGTCAAGGGTTAGTGTCTGACTTGGTAGGGTACAGGGTTAATGTCTGAATCGGTAGGGTACGGGGTTAGGGTACAGGGTTAGTGTCTGACTTGGTAGGGTACAGGGCAGGGTACAGGGTTAGTGTCTGACTTGGTAGGGTACAGGTTTAGTATCTGACTTGGTAGGATACAGGGATAGTGTCTGACTTGGTAGGGTACCGGGTTAGCGTCTGACTCGGTAGGGTACAGGGTTAGCGTCTGACTCGGTAGGGTACAGGGTTAGCGTCTGACTCGGTAGGGTACAAGGTTAGTGTCTGACTCGGTAGGGTACAAGGTTAGCATCTGACTTGGTAGGGTACAGGGTAGGGTACAGGGTTAGTGTCTGACTCGGTAGGGTACAGGTTTAGCGTCTGACTCTGTAGGGTACAGGGTAGGTTACAGGGTATGGTACAGGGTTAGCGTCTGACTCGGTAGGGTACAGGGTAGGGTACAGGGTTAGTGTCTGACTCGGTAGGGTACAGGTTTAGCGTCTGACTCTGTAGGGTACAGGGTAGGTTACAGGGTATGGTACAGGGTTAGCGTCTGACTCGGTAGGGTACAGGGTAGGGTACAGGGCTAGTGTCTGACTTGGTAGGGTACAGGGTTAGTGTCTGACTTGGTAGGTAACAGGGTTAGTGTCTGACTTGGTAGGGTACAGGGTTAGTGTCTGACTTGGTAGGGTACAGGGTTAGTGTCTGAATTGGTAGGGTACAGGGTTAGTGTCTGACTTGGTAGGGTACAGGGTTAGTGTCTGACTCGGTAGGGTACAAGGCAGGGTACAGAGTAGGGTACAGGGCAGGGTACAGGGTTAGTGTCTGACTCAGCAGGGTACAGGGTAGGGTACAGGGTTAGTGACTGACTCGGTAGGTTACAGGGTTAGTGTATGAATCGGTAGGGTACAGGAAAGGGTACAGGGTTCGTGTCTGACTCAGTAGGGTACAGGGTAGGGTACATGGTTAGTGTCTGACTTGGTAGGGTACAGGTTTAGTATCTGACTTGGTATGGTACAGGGTTAGTGTCTGACTTGGTAGGGTACAGGGTAGTGTACAGGGTTAGTGTCTGACTCGGTAGGGTACAGGGTTAGTGTCTGACTTGGTAGGGTACAGAGTTAGTGTCTGACTTGGTAGGGTACAGGGTTAGTGGTTGACTTGGTAGGGTACAGGGTAGAGTACAGGGTTATTGTCTGACTCGGTAGGGTACAGGGTTAGTGTCTGACTCGGTAGGGTACAGGGTTAGTGTCTGACTCGGAAGGGTCAAGGGTTAGTGTCTGACTTGGTAGGGTACAGGGTTCATGTCTGAATCGGTAGGGTACAGGATTAGGGTACAGGGTTAGTGTCTGACTTGGTAGGGTACAGGGCAGGGTACAGGGTTAGTGTCTGACTCAGCAGGGTACAGGGTAGGGTACAGGGTTAGTGACTGACTCGGTAGGTTACAGGGTTAGTGTATGAATCGGTAGGGTACAGGAAAGGGTACAGGGTTCGTGTCTGACTGAGTAGGGTACAGGGTAGGGCACAGGGTTAGTGTCTGACTTGGTAGGGTACAGGTTTAGTATGTGACTTGGTAGGGTACAGGGTTAGTGTCTGACTTGGTAGGGTACAGGGTAGGGCACAGGGTTAGTGTCTGACTTGGTAGGGTACAGGTTTAGTATCTGACTTGGTAGGGTACAGGATTAGTGTCTGACTTGGTAGGGTACAGGGTAGGGTCCAGGGTTAGTGTCTGACTCAGCAGGGTGCAGGTTAGGGTCCAGGGTTAGTGTCTGACTCAGCAGGGTGCAGGTTAGGGTACAGGGTAGGGTACAGGGTTAGTGTCTGACTCAGCAGGGTGCAGGTTAGGGTCCAGGGTTAGTGTCTGACTTGGTAGGGTGCAGGGTAGGGTACAGGTTAGGTTACAGGGCAGGGTACAGGGTAGGGTGCAAGGCATGGTGCAGGTTAGGGTACAGGGTTAGTGTCTGACTAGGTAGGGTACAGTGTTAGTGTCTGACTTGGTAGGGTACAGGGTAGTGTACAGGGTTAGTGTCTGACTCGGTAGGGTACAGGGTTAGTGTCTGACTTGGTAGGGTACAGAGTTAGTGTCTGACTTGGTAGGGTACAGGGTTAGTGGTTGACTTGGTAGGGTACAGGGTAGAGTACAGGGTTATTGTCTGACTCGGTAGGGTACAGGGTTAGTGTCTGACTCGGTAGGGTACAGGGTTAGTGTCTGACTCGGAAGGGTCAAGGGTTAGTGTCTGACTTGGTAGGGTACAGGGTTCATGTCTGAATCGGTAGGGTACAGGATTAGGGTACAGGGTTAGTGTCTGACTTGGTAGGGTACAGGGCAGGGTACAGGGTTAGTGTCTGACTCAGCAGGGTACAGGGTAGGGTACAGGGTTAGTGACTGACTCGGTAGGTTACAGGGTTAGTGTATGAATCGGTAGGGTACAGGAAAGGGTACAGGGTTCGTGTCTGACTGAGTAGGGTACAGGGTAGGGCACAGGGTTAGTGTCTGACTTGGTAGGGTACAGGTTTAGTATCTGACTTGGTAGGGTACAGGGTTAGTGTCTGACTTGGTAGGGTACAGGGTAGGGTACTGGGTTAGTGTCTGACTCGGTAGGGTACAGGGCAGGGTACAGCGTTAGTGTCTGACTCGGTAGGGTACAGGGTAGAATACATGGTTAGTGTCTGACTCGGTAGGTTACAGGGTAGGGTAAAGGGTTAGTGTCTGACTCGGTAGGGTACAGGGTAGGGTACAGGGTAGGGTACAGGGTTAGTGTCTGACTCGTTAGGTTACAGGGTAGGGTAAAGGGTTAGTGTCTGACTCGGTAAGGTACAGGGTAGGGTACAGGGCTAGTGTCTGACTTGGTAGGGTACAGGGTTAGTGTCTGACTTGGTAGGGTACAAGGTTAGTGTCTGATTTGGTAGGGTACATTGCAGGGTACAGGGTTAGTGTCTGACTCGGTAAGGTACAGGGTTAGTGTCTGATTTGGTAGGGTACAGGGCAGGGTACAGGCTTAGTGTCTGACTTGGTAGGGTACAGGGTTAATGTCTGAATCGGTAGGGTACAGGGTTAGTGTCTGACTCGGTAAGGTAAAGGGTTAATGTCTGACGTGGTAGGGTACAGGGTAGGGTACAGGGTTAGTGTCTGACTTGGTAGGGTACAGGGTTAATGTCTGAATCGGTAGGGTACAGGGTTAGTGTCTGACTCGGAAGGGTCAAGTGTTAGTGTCTGACTTGGTAGGGTACAGGGTAGGGTACAGGGTTAGTGTCTGACTCGGTAGGGTACAGGGTTAGTGTCTGACTCGGAAGGGTCAAGGGTTAGTGTCTGACTTGGTAGGGTACAGGGTTAATGTCTGAATCGGTAGGGTACGGGGTTAGGGTACAGGGTTAGTGTCTGACTTGGTAGGGTACAGGGCAGGGTACAGGGTTAGTGTCTGACTTGGTAGGGTACAGGTTTAGTATCTGACTTGGTAGGATACAGGGATAGTGTCTGACTTGGTAGGGTACCGGGTTAGCGTCTGACTCGGTAGGGTACAGGGTTAGCGTCTGACTCGGTAGGGTACAGGGTTAGCGTCTGACTCGGTAGGGTACAAGGTTAGTGTCTGACTCGGTAGGGTACAAGGTTAGCATCTGACTTGGTAGGGTACAGGGTAGGGTACAGGGTTAGTGTCTGACTCGGTAGGGTACAGGTTTAGCGTCTGACTCTGTAGGGTACAGGGTAGGTTACAGGGTATGGTACAGGGTTAGCGTCTGACTCGGTAGGGTACAGGGTAGGGTACAGGGTTAGTGTCTGACTCGGTAGGGTACAGGTTTAGCGTCTGACTCTGTAGGGTACAGGGTAGGTTACAGGGTATGGTACAGGGTTAGCGTCTGACTCGGTAGGGTACAGGGTAGGGTACAGGGCTAGTGTCTGACTTGGTAGGGTACAGGGTTAGTGTCTGACTTGGTAGGTAACAGGGTTAGTGTCTGACTTGGTAGGGTACAGGGTTAGTGTCTGACTTGGTAGGGTACAGGGTTAGTGTCTGAATTGGTAGGGTACAGGGTTAGTGTCTGACTTGGTAGGGTACAGGGTTAGTGTCTGACTCGGTAGGGTACAAGGCAGGGTACAGAGTAGGGTACAGGGCAGGGTACAGGGTTAGTGTCTGACTCAGCAGGGTACAGGGTAGGGTACAGGGTTAGTGACTGACTCGGTAGGTTACAGGGTTAGTGTATGAATCGGTAGGGTACAGGAAAGGGTACAGGGTTCGTGTCTGACTCAGTAGGGTACAGGGTAGGGTACATGGTTAGTGTCTGACTTGGTAGGGTACAGGTTTAGTATCTGACTTGGTAGGGTACAGGGTTAGTGTCTGACTTGGTAGGGTACAGGGTAGTGTACAGGGTTAGTGTCTGACTCGGTAGGGTACAGGGTTAGTGTCTGACTTGGTAGGGTACAGAGTTAGTGTCTGACTTGGTAGGGTACAGGGTTAGTGGTTGACTTGGTAGGGTACAGGGTAGAGTACAGGGTTATTGTCTGACTCGGTAAGGTACAGGGTTAGTGTCTGACTCGGTAGGGTACAGGGTTAGTGTCTGACTCGGAAGGGTCAAGGGTTAGTGTCTGACTTGGTAGGGTACAGGGTTCATGTCTGAATCGGTAGGGTACGGGATTAGGGTACAGGGTTAGTGTCTGACTTGGTAGGGTACAGGGCAGGGTACAGGGTTAGTGTCTGACTCAGCAGGGTACAGGGTAGGGTACAGGGTTAGTGACTGACTCGGTAGGTTACAGGGTTAGTGTATGAATCGGTAGGGTACAGGAAAGGGTACAGGGTTCGTGTCTGACTGAGTAGGGTACAGGGTAGGGCACAGGGTTAGTGTCTGACTTGGTAGGGTACAGGTTTAGTATCTGACTTGGTAGGGTACAGGATTAGTGTCTGACTTGGTAGGGTACAGGGTAGGGTCCAGGGTTAGTGTCTGACTCAGCAGGGTGCAGGTTAGGGTCCAGGGTTAGTGTCTGACTCAGCAGGGTGCAGGTTAGGGTACAGGGTAGGGTACAGGGTTAGTGTCTGACTCAGCAGGGTGCAGGTTAGGGTCCAGGGTTAGTGTCTGACTTGGTAGGGTGCAGGGTAGGGTACAGGTTAGGTTACAGGGCAGGGTACAGGGTAGGGTGCAAGGCATGGTGCAGGTTAGGGTACAGGGTTAGTGTCTGACTAGGTAGGGTACAGTGTTAGTGTCTGACTTGGTAGGGTACAGGGTAGTGTACAGGGTTAGTGTCTGACTCGGTAGGGTACAGGGTTAGTGTCTGACTTGGTAGGGTACAGAGTTAGTGTCTGACTTGGTAGGGTACAGGGTTAGTGGTTGACTTGGTAGGGTACAGGGTAGAGTACAGGGTTATTGTCTGACTCGGTAGGGTACAGGGTTAGTGTCTGACTCGGTAGGGTACAGGGTTAGTGTCTGACTCGGAAGGGTCAAGGGTTAGTGTCTGACTTGGTAGGGTACAGGGTTCATGTCTGAATCGGTAGGGTACAGGATTAGGGTACAGGGTTAGTGTCTGACTTGGTAGGGTACAGGGCAGGGTACAGGGTTAGTGTCTGACTCAGCAGGGTACAGGGTAGGGTACAGGGTTAGTGACTGACTCGGTAGGTTACAGGGTTAGTGTATGAATCGGTAGGGTACAGGAAAGGGTACAGGGTTCGTGTCTGACTGAGTAGGGTACAGGGTAGGGCACAGGGTTAGTGTCTGACTTGGTAGGGTACAGGTTTAGTATCTGACTTGGTAGGGTACAGGGTTAGTGTCTGACTTGGTAGGGTACAGGGTAGGGTACTGGGTTATTGTCTGACTTGGTAGGGTACAGGTTTAGTATCTGACTTGGTAGGGTACAGGATTAGTGTCTGACTTGGTAGGGTACAGGGTAGGGTCCAGGGTTAGTGTCTGACTCAGCAGGGTGCAGGTTAGGGTCCAGGGTTAGTGTCTGACTCAGCAGGGTGCAGGTTAGGGTACAGGGTAGGGTACAGGGTTAGTGTCTGACTCAGCAGGGTGCAGGTTAGGGTCCAGGGTTAGTGTCTGACTTGGTAGGGTGCAGGGTAGGGTACAGGTTAGGGTACAGGGCAGGGTACAGGGTAGGGTGCAAGGCATGGTGCAGGTTAGGGTACAGGGTTAGTGTCTGACTAGGTAGGGTACAGTGTTAGTGTCTGACTTGGTAGGGTACAGGGTAGGGTACTGGGTTATTGTCTGACTTGGTAGGGTACAGGTTTAGTATCTGACTTGGTAGGGTACAGGATTAGTGTCTGACTTGGTAGGGTACAGGGTAGGGTCCAGGGTTAGTGTCTGACTCAGCAGGGTGCAGGTTAGGGTCCAGGGTTAGTGTCTGACTCAGCAGGGTGCAGGTTAGGGTACAGGGTAGGGTACAGGGTTAGTGTCTGACTCAGCAGGGTGCAGGTTAGGGTCCAGGGTTAGTGTCTGACTTGGTAGGGTGTAGGGTAGGGTACAGGTTAGGTTACAGGGCAGGGTACAGGGTAGGGTGCAAGGCATGGTGCAGGTTAGGGTACAGGGTTAGTGTCTGACTAGGTAGGGTACAGTGTTAGTGTCTGACTTGGTAGGGTACAGGGTAGTGTACAGGGTTAGTGTCTGACTCGGTAGGGTACAGGGTTAGTGTCTGACTTGGTAGGGTACAGAGTTAGTGTCTGACTTGGTAGGGTACAGGGTTAGTGGTTGACTTGGTAGGGTACAGGGTAGAGTACAGGGTTATTGTCTGACTCGGTAGGGTACAGGGTTAGTGTCTGACTTGGTAGGGTACAGGTTTAGTGTCTGACTTGGTAGGGTACAGGGCAGGGTACAGGTTTAGTGTCTGACTCGGTAGGGTACAGGGTTAGTGTCTGACTTGGTAGGGTACAGGGTAGGGTACAGGGTTAGTGTCTGACTTGATAAGGTACAGGGTTAGTGTCTGACTTGATAGGGTACAGTGTAGGGTACAGGGTAGGGTACAATGCAGGGTACAGGGTAGGGTGCAGGGTAGGGTACAGGGTAGGGTGCAGGGTTGGGTACAGGTTAGGGTACAGGGCGGGGTACAGGGTAGGGTACAGGGCAGGGTACAGGTTAGGGTACAGGGCAGGGTACAGGGCAGGGTACAGGGCAGGGTACATGGCAGGCTAAAGGGCAGGGTACAGGGCAGGGTACAGGGTAGGGTACAGGGCAGGGTTCAGGGCAGGGTACAGGGCAGGGTACAGGGCAGGGTTCAGGGCAGGGTACAGGATAGGGTACAGCGTAGGGTCCAGGGCAGGCTACAGGGTAGGGTACAGGGCAGGGTACAGGGCAGGCTAAAGGGCAGGGTACAGGGCAGGGTACAGGGCAGGGTCCAGGGCAGGGTTCAGGTTAGGGTACATGGCAGGGTACAGGGCAGGGTACAGGGCAGGGTACAAGGCAGGGTACAGGGTAGGGTACAGGGCAGGGTTCAGGTTAGGGTACAGGGTAGGGTACAGGGCAGGGTACAGGGTAGGGTACAGGGCAGGGTACATGGTAGGGTGCAGGGTACAGGGCAGGGTACAGGGTAGGGTACAGGGCAGAGTACAGGGCAGGGTACAGGGCAGGATACAAGGCAGGGTACATGGTAGGGTACAGGGTAGGGTTCAGGTTAGGGTACAGGGTAGGGTCCAGGGTAGGGTACAGGTTAGGGTACAGGGCCGGGTACAGGGTAGGGTACAGGGCAGGGTACAAGGCAGGGTACAGGGTAGGGTACAGGGTAGGGTACAGGGTAGGGTACAGGGCAGGGTTCAGGTTAGGGTACAGGGCAGGGTACAAGGCAGGGTACAGGTTAGGGTACATGGCAGGGTACAGGGCAGGGTACAGCTTAGGGTACAGGGCAGGGTAAAGTGCAGGGTGCAGTTTAGGGTACATGGCAGGGTACAGGGCAGGGTACAGATAGGGTACAGGGCAGGCTAAAGTGCAGGGTACAGGTTAGGGTACAGGATAGGGTCCAGGGTAGGGTCCAGGGTAGGGTACAACTTAGGGTACAGGGCAGGGTACAGGGCAGGGTACAGATAGGGTACAGGGCAGGCTAAAGGGCAAGGTACAGGGTAGTGTCCAGGGTAGGGTCCAGGGTAGGGTACAGGGCAGGGTACAGCTTAGGGTACAGGGCAGGGTACAGTAACACTGCATGGTAAGATGATAAACACACTATCACACCATGCCTGGCATCACACCATACCTGGCATCACACCTGGCATCAGAGGTAGGCCTGGCATAGAAGGCATGAGGGGCATCCCATGGAGGGGGGGCATGGCAAGGGGAGGGGCAGCAGGGGGTGTAGCAGTGGTGGTCGAGGGAGCTGAAGGAGCCAGAGCAGGATGCTGGGTGTGGTAGGGGTGGCGGGCAGCAGGGGGTGAGGCAGGAGAGGTAGGCCGGGTGTGGTAGGGGTGGCGGGCAGCAGGGGGTGAGGCAGGAGAGGTAGGCCGGGTGTGGTAGGGGTGGCGGGCAGCAGGGGGCGAGGCAGGAGAGGTAGGCCGGGTGTGGTAGGGGTGGCGGGCAGCAGGGGGCGAGGCAGGAAGCTGGTACTGCTGGTGGTACTGATGGTGGGAAGGGCTTGGCATTGTGGGTACAGGGGGTATCATCCCTCCCATCACTGGAAGCACTGGCACAGCTGGGCAGCAGACAGACAGGAGACAGGGTTAGGATACAGCTGGGCAGCAGACAGACAGGAGACAGGTTTGGATACAGCTGGGCAGCGAACAGACAGGAGACAGGGTTAGGATACAGCTGGGCAGCAGACAGACAGGAGACAGGGTTAGGATACAGCTGGGCAGCAGACAGACAGGAGACAGGGTTAGGATACAGCTGGGCAGCAGACAGACAGGAGACAGGGTTAGGATACAGCTGGGCAGCAGACAGACAGGAGACAGGGTTAGGATACAGCTGGGCAGCAGACAGACAGGAGACAGGGTTAGGATACAGCTGGGCAGCAGACAGACAGGAGACAGGGTTAGGATACAGCTGGGCAGCAGACAGACAGGAGACAGGGTTAGGATACAGTTGGGCAGCAGACAGACAGGAGACAGGGTTAGGATACAGCTGGGCAGCAGACAGACAGGAGACAGGGCTAGGATACAGCTGGGCAGCAGACAGACAGGAGACAGGGTTAGGATACAGCTGGGCAGCAGACAGACAGGAGACAGGGTTAGGATACAGCTGGGCAGCAGACAGACAGGAGACAGGGTTAGGATACAGCTGGGCAGCAGACAGACAGGAGACAGGGTTAGGATACAGCTGGGCAGCAGACAGACAGGAGACAGGGTTAGGATACAGCTGGGCAGCAGACAGACAGGAGACAGGGTTAGGATACAGCTGGGCAGCAGACAGACAGGAGACAGGGTTAGGATACAGCTGGGCAGCAGACAGACAGGAGACAGGGTTAGGATACAGCTGGGCAGCAGACAGACAGGAGACAGGGTTAGGATACAGCTGGGCAGCAGACAGACAGGAGACAGGGTTAGGATACAGCTGGGCAGCAGACAGACAGGAGACAGGGTTAGGATACAGCTGGGCAGCAGACAGACAGGAGACAGGGTTAGGATACAGCTGGGCAGCAGACAGACAGGAGACAGGGTTAGGATACAGCTGGGCAGCAGACAGACAGGAGACAGGGTTAGGATACAGCTGGGCAGCAGACAGACAGGAGACAGGGTTAGGATACAGCTGGGCAGCAGACAGACAGGAGACAGGGTTAGGATACAGCTGGGCAGCAGACAGACAGGAGACAGGGTTAGGATACAGCTGGGCAGCAGACAGACAGGAGACAGGGTTAGGATACAGCTGGGCGGCAGACAGACAGGAGACAGGGTTAGGATACAGCTGGGCAGCAGACAGACAGGAGACAGGGTTAGGATACAGCTGGGCAGCAGACAGACAGGAGACAGGGTTAGGATACAGCTGGGCAGCAGACAGACAGGAGACAGGGTTAGGATACAGCTGGGCAGCAGACAGACTGAAGACAGGGTTAGGATACAGCTGGGCAGCAGACAGACAGGAGACAGGGTTAGGATACAGCTGGGCAGCAGACAGACAGGAGACAGGGTTAGGATACAGCTGGGCAGCAGACAGACAGGAGACAGGGTTAGGATACAGCTGGGCAGCAGACAGACAGGAGACAGGGTTAGGATACAGCTGGGCAGCAGACAGACAGGGTTAGGATACAGCTGGGCAGCAGACAGACAGGAGACAGGGTTAGGATACAGCTGGGCAGCAGACAGACAGGGTTAGGATACAGCTGGGCAGCAGACAGACAGGGTTAGGATACAGCTGGGCAGCAGACAGACAGGAGACAGGGTTAGGATACAGCTGGGCGGCAGACAGACAGGAGACAGGGTTAGGATACAGCTGGGCGGCAGACAGACAGGAGACAGGGTTAGGATACAGCTGGGCGGCAGACAGACAGGAGACAGGGTTAGGATACAGCTGGGCAGCAGACAGACAGGAGACAGGGTTAGGATACAGCTGGACAGCAGACAGACAGGAGACAGGGTTAGGATACAGCTGGGCAGCAGACAGACAGGAGACAGGGTTAGGATACAGCTGGGCAGCAGACAGACAGGGTTAGGATACAGCTGGGCAGCAGACAGACAGGAGACAGGGTTAGGATACAGCTGGACAGCAGACAGACAGGGTTAGGATACAGCTGGGCAGCAGACAGACAGGAGACAGGGTTAGGATACAGCTGGGCAGCAGACAGACAGGGTTAGGATACAGCTGGGCAGCAGACAGACAGGAGACAGGGTTAGGATACAGCTGGACAGCAGACAGACAGGAGACAGGGCACAACTGGGCAGCAGACAGACAGGCCTGGTTTAAACAGGAACACATGTAACGGATGTGAAATGGCTAGCTAGTTAGCGGGTACGCGCTAGTAGCATTTCAATCAGTTACGTCACTTGCTCTGAGACTTAAGTAGTGTTGCCCCTTGCTTTGCAAGGGCCGTGGCTTTTGTGGAGCGATGGGTAACGCTGCTTCGTGGGTGACTGTTGTCGATGTGTGCAGAGGGTCCCTGGTTCGCGCCCGTGTCGGGGCGAGGGGACGGTTTAAAGTTATACTGTTACATTGATGCTGTTGACCCGGATCACTGGTTGCTGCGGAAAAAGGAGGAGGTTGAAAGGGGGGTGAGTGTAACGGATGTGAAATGGCTAGCTAGTTAGCGGGTACGCGCTAGTAGCATTTCAATCAGTTACGTCACTTGCTCTGAGACTTAAGTAGTGTTGCCCCTTGCTTTGCAAGGGCCGTGGCTTTTGTGGAGCGATGGGTAACGCTGCTTCGTGGGTGACTGTTGTCGATGTGTGCAGAGGGTCCCTGGTTCGCGCCCGTGTCGGGGCGAGGGGACGGTTTAAAGTTATACTGTTACACACACACAGAGAGAGCGGCCTGGTTTACATAAGGACCGAGAGAGATAGACAGACAGACAGACAGACCTCCGGGCTGTAGTCCTGGGGGGTATGGTCTGCTGGCGGGGGCCTGACCCCTCTCCTCCTCTCCTCCTCCTATTCCTCCTCCTCCCTTCATCCGGCCTGTCATACTGGCTGGCTTGTCCAGGTCCTGAGAGAGACGGGGACAGAGAACAGTGGTGAGACTAAAACAGGCTGATGGACGGAGGGAGAGAGACAGAGGAAAGGACAGAGAGGGAGGTCCGTATTTGGCCCAGTAACTCTATCCTCCCTGGGTAATACCATACCATACCTAAGAGCTGCACACACAACCTTCTGCTCCCAATCCCCCAGACAGACACACAACCATCTGCTCTGCTCCCAATCCCCCAGACAGACACACAACCATCTGCTCCCAATCCCCCAGACAGACACACAACCATCTGCTCTCAATCCCCCAGACAGACACACAACCATCTGCTCCCAATCCCCCAGACAGACACACAACCATCTGCTCTGCTCCCAATCCCCCAGACAGACACACAACCATCTGCTCTCAATCCCCCAGACAGACACACAACCATCTGCTCCCAATCCCCCAGACAGACACACAACCATCTGCTCTCAATCCCCCAGACAGACACACAACCATCTGCTCCCAATCCCCCAGACAGACACACAACCATCTGCTCTGCTCTCAATCCCCCAGACAGACACACAACCATCTGCTCCCAATCCCCCAGACAGACACACAACCATCTGCTCCCAATCCCCCAGACAGACACACAACCATCTGCTCTCAATCCCCCAGACAGACACACAACCATCTGCTCCCAATCCCCCAGACAGACACACAACCATCTGCTCCCAATCCCCCAGACAGACACACAGCCATCTGCTCCCAATCCCCCAGACAGACACACAACCATCTGCTCCCAATCCCCCAGACAGACACACAACCATCTGCTCCCAATCCCCCAGACAGACACACAACCATCTGCTCCCAATCCCCCAGACAGACACACAACCATCTGCTCTGCTCCCAATCCCCCAGACAGACACACAACCATCTGCTCTGCTCCCAATCCCCCAGACAGACACACAACCATCTGCTCCCAATCCCCCAGACAGACACACAACCATCTGCTCTCAATCCCCCAGACAGACACACAACCATCTGCTCCCAATCCCCCAGACAGACACACAACCATCTGCTCCCAATCCCCCAGACAGACACACAACCATCTGCTCCCAATCCCCCAGACAGACACACAACCATCTGCTCTGCTCCCAATCCCCCAGACAGACACACAACCATCTGCTCCCAATCCCCCAGACAGACACACAACCATCTGCTCTGCTCTCAATCCCCCAGACAGACACACAACCATCTGCTCTCAATCCCCCAGACAGACACACAACCATCTGCTCTCAATCCCCCAGACAGACACACAACCATCTGCTCTCAATCCCCCAGACAGACACACAACCATCTGCTCTCAATCCCCCAGACAGACACACAACCATCTGCTCTGCTCCCAATCCCCCAGACAGACACACAACCATCTGCTCTGCTCCCAATCCCCCAGACAGACACACAACCATCTGCTCTCAATCCCCCAGACAGACACACAACCATCTGCTCCCAATCCCCCAGACAGACACACAACCATCTGCTCTCAATCCCCCAGACAGACACACAACCATCTGCTCCCAATCCCCCAGACAGACACACAACCATCTGCTCTCAATCCCCCAGACAGACACACAACCATCTGCTCTCAATCCCCCAGACAGACACACAACCATCTGCTCCCAATCCCCCAGACAGACACACAACCATCTGCTCCCAATCCCCCAGACAGACACACAACCATCTGCTCTCAAACCCCCAGACAGACACACAACCATCTGCTCCCAATCCCCCAGACAGACACACAACCATCTGCTCTGCTCCCAATCCCCCAGACAGACACACAACCATCTGCTCCCAATCCCCCAGACAGACACACAACCATCTGCTCTCAATCCCCCAGACAGACACACAACCATCTCCTCCCAATCCCCCAGACAGACACACAACCATCTGCTCCCAATCCCCCAGACAGACACACAACCTTCTGCTCTCAATCCCCCAGACAGACACACAACCATCTGCTCCCAATCCCCCAGACAGACACACAACCATCTGCTCCCAATCCCCCAGACAGACACACAACCATCTGCTCCCAATCCCCCAGACAGACACACAACCATCTGCTCTCAATCCCCCAGACAGACACACAACCTTCTGCTCCCAATCCCCCAGACAGACACACAACCATCTGCTCTCAATCCCCCAGACAGACACACAACCATCTGCTCCCAATCCCCCAGACAGACACACAGCCATCTGCTCCCAATCCCCCAGACAGACACACAACCATCTGCTCCCAATCCCCCAGACAGACACACAACCATCTGCTCCCAATCCCCCAGACAGACACACAACCATCTGCTCCCAATCCCCCAGACATGATGTGTTGTGTTACGATGTTATTTTAGTTAATTTTTTATTTTATTTTATTTAACCTTTATTTAACCAGGTAGGCTAGTTGAGAACGAGTTCTCATTTGCAACTGCGACCTGGTCAAGATAAAGCATAGCAGTGTGAACAGACAACAACACAGAGTTACACATGGAGTAAACAATAAACAAGTCAATAACATGGTAGGAAAAAAAAAAGAAAAGAGAATCTATATACAGTGTGTGCAAAAGGCATGAGGAGGTAGGTGTAATGGCTGTCAATGTCGTTCTCCTCCTCAGACGAGGAGGAGCATGGATCGGACCAAGATGCGGATTGGTAAGTGTTCATTATTTAATGGCAAACCAACAAACACTACAAATTAACAAAAACAACAAACGTGACTAACCTGCAACAGTCCTGTGTGGCCCAAACACTGACACAGGAACAAACACCCACAAAAACACCAGTGAAACCCTGGTTGCCTTAGTATGACTCCCAATCAGAGACAAACGACCCACACCTGTCTCTGATTGAGAATCATACCAGGCCGGACACAAAACCCCACATAGAAATAGAAACCTAGACTAACCCACCCAACTCACGCCCTGACCAACTAAAACAAATACATAACAAAGGAAAACAGGTCAGGAACGTGACAGAACCCCCCCCTTAAGGTGCGAACTCCGGGCGCACCAGCACAAAGTCTAGGGGAGGGTCTGGGTGGGCGTCTGTCCACGGTGGCGGCTCTGGCGCTGGTCGTGGTCCCCACCCCACCATAGTCAACCACCGCTTCCGTGGCCTCCTCCCAATATTCACCCTCCATGTCAATCCCGCTATTCCAAAAGGCAGTAACAGACTGAGGGGTAGCAGTTGACTGAGGGGCAGCACCAGGACAAGGGGCAGCACCAGGATAAGGGGCAGCACCAGGATAAGGGGCAGCTCCGGACTGAGTGGCAGCTCCGGACTGAGTGGCAGCTCCGGACTGAGTGGCAGCTCCGGACTGAGTGGCAGCTCATGACTGTAGGGCAGCTCATGACTGTAGGGCAGCTCATGACTGTAGGGCAGCTCATGACTGTAGGGCAGCTCATGACTGTAGGGCAGCTCATGACTGTAGGGCAGCTCATGACTGTAGGGCAGCTCATGAATGGAGGGCAGCTCATGACTGGAGGGCAGCTCATGACTGTAGGGCAGCTCATGACTGGAGGGCAGCTCATGACTGGAGGGCAGCTCATGACTGGAGGGCAGCTCATGACTGAAGGGCAGTTCTGGCAGCTCCTGACTGGCTGGCGGATCTGGCAGCTCCTGACTGGCTGGCGGATCTGGCAGCTCCTGACTGGCTGGCGGATCTGGCAGCTCCTGACTGGCTGGCGGATCTGGCAGCTCCTGACTGGCTGGCGGATCTGGCAGCTCCTGACTGGCTGGCGGATCTGGCAGCTCCTGACTGGCTGGCGGATCTGGCAGCTCCTGACTGGCTGGCGTCTCTGGCAGCTCCTGACTGGCTGGCGTCTCTGGCAGCTCCTGACTGGCTGGCGTCTCTGGCAGCTCCTGACTGGCTGGCGTCTCTGGCAGCTCCTGACTGGCTGGCGTCTCTGGCGGCTCCTGACTGACGGACGGCTCTAGCGGCTCCTGACTGACGGACGGCTCTAATGGCTCGGGACAGACGGGCGGCTTTGAAGGCTCGTGGCAGACGGATGGCTCAGATGGCGCTGGGCAGACGGATGGCTCAGATGGCGCTGGGCAGACGGATGGCTCAGACGGCGCTGGGCAGACGGATGGCTCAGACGGCGCTGGGCAGACGGATGGCTCAGACGGCGCTGGGCAGACGGATGGCTCAGACGGCGCTGGGCAGACGGATGGCTCAGATGGTGCTGGGCAGGCAGGCAGTTCAGACGACGCTGGACAGACGAGCAGTGCAGGCGGCGTTGAGCAGACGGCCGACTCTGACCTGCTGAGGCGCACAGTAGGCCTGGTGCGTGGTACCGGAACTGGAGGCACTGAGCTGGAGACACGCACCATAGGGAGAGTGCGTGGAGGAGGAACAGGGCTCTGGAAACGCACTGGAAGCCTGGTGCGTGGTGTCGGCACTGATGGTACTGAGCTGGGGTGGGAAGGTGGCGTCGGATATACCGGACCGTGAAGGAGGACACGTGCTCTTGAGCACCAAGCCTCCCCAACCTTACCAGGTTGAGTGGTCCCCGTAGCCCTGCCAGTGTGGCGAGGTGGAATAGTCCGCACTGGGCTATGCAGGCGAACCGGGAACACCACCTGTAAGGCTGGTGCCATGTACCCCGGCCCGAGGAGACGTACTGGAGGCCAGATACGTTGGGCCGGCTTCATGACATCCGGCTCGATGCCCAACCTAGTCCTCTCAGTGCGGCAAGGTGGAATAGCCCGCACTGGGCTAAGCACGCGTACTGGGGACACCGTGCGCTTCACCGCATAACACGGTGTCTGACCAGTACGACGCCCTCTCACTCCACGGTAAGCCCGGGGAGTTGGCTCAGGTATCCAACCCGGCTTCGCCACACTCCCCTTTAGCCTCCCCCCAAGAAATTTTTGGGTGAGCCTCTCGGGCTTCCAGCCGCTCTGCCTTGCCTTAGCCTCATACAACCTCCTCTCCGCTTTCGCTGCCTCCAGCTCCGCTTTGGGGCGGCGACACTCCACTGGCTCTGCCCAGGGTCCTTTACCGTCTAGGATCTCCTCCCAAGTCCATTCCTCTTTTCCCCATTGCTGTTGTTCTCTCCGTCCTTCTCCAATCCGCTTGGTCCTGGTTTGGTGGGTGTTTCTGTAATGGCTGTCAATGTCGTTCTCCTCCTCAGACGAGGAGGAGCATGGATCGGACCAAGATGCGGAGTAGTAGGAATTCATGTTTTAATGGCAAACCAACAAACACTACAAATTAACAAAACAACAAACGTGACTAACCTGCAACAGTCCTGTGTGGCCCAAACGCTGACACAGGAACAAACACCCACAAACCACCAGTGAAACCCTGGCTGCCTTAGTATGACTCTCAATCAGAGACAAACGACCCACACCTGTCTCTGATTGAGAATCATACCAGGCCGAACACAAAACCCCACATAGAAATAGAAACCTAGACTAACCCACCCAATTCACGCCCTGACCAACTAAAACAAATACATAACAAAGGAAAACAGGTCAGGAACGTGACAGTAGGCAATAAATAGGCCATAGGAGCGAATAATTACAATTTAGCAGATTAACACTGGGTAAATAGAGATACTGGTGTGCAAAAGAGCAGAAAAGTAAATAAATAAAACAGTATGGGGACGAGGTAGGTAAATTGGGTGGGCTATATACCGATGGACTATGTACAGCTGCAGCAATCGGTTAGCTGCTCAGATAGCTGATGCTTAAAGTTAGTGAGGGAGATATAAGTCTCCAGCTTCAGTGATTTTTGCAGTTCGTTCCAGTCGCAGGCAGCAGAGAACTGGAAGGAAAGGCGGCCAAATGAGGTTTTGGCTTTAGGGATGATCAGTGAGATACACCTGCTGGAGCGCGTGCTACGGGTGGGTGTTGCCATCGTGACCAGTGAACTGAGATAAGGCGGCACTTTACCTAGCATAGCCCTGTTTATGACCTGGAGCCAGTGGGTCTGACGACGAACATGCAGCGAGGGCCAGCCGACTAGAGCATACAGGTCGCAGTGGTGGGTGGTATAAGGTGCTTTAGTAACAAAACGGATGGCACTGTGATAAACTGCATCCAGTTTGCTGAGTAGAGTATTGGAAGCTATTTTGTAGATGACATCGCCGAAGTCGAGGATCGGTAGGATAGTCAGTTTTACGAGGGTAAGTTTGGCGGCGTGAGTGAAGGATGCTTTGTTGCGAAATAGAAAGCCGACTCTAGATTTGATTTTGGATTGGAGATGTTTGATATGAGTCTGGAAGAAGAGTTTGCAGTCTAGCCAGACACCTAGGTACTTATAGATGTCCACATATTCTAGGTCGGAACCGTCCAGGGTGGTGATGCTAGTCGGGCGTGCGGGTGCAGGCAGCGAACGGTTGAAAAGCATGCATTTGGTTTTACTAGCGTTTAAGAGCAGTTGGAGGCCACGGAAGGAGTGCTGTATGGCATTGAAGCTCGTTTGGAGGTTAGTTAACACAGTGTCCAAGGAAGGGCCAGAAGTATACAGAATGGTGTCGTCTGCGTAGAGGTGGATCAGGGAATCGCCCGCAGCAAGAGCAACATCATTGATATATACAGAGAAAAGAGTCGGCCCGAGAATTGAACCCTGTGGTACCCCCATAGAGACTGCCAGAGGACCGGACAGCATGCCCTCCGATTTGACACACTGAACTCTGTCTGCGAAGTAGTTGGTGAACCAGGCAAGGCAGTCATTAGAAAAATGGTGATGATGTGTTATGTTATGATGTGTTATGATGTGTTATGATGTGTTATGATGTGTTATGATGTGTTATGATGTGTTGTGATGTGTTGTGATGTGTTGTGATGTGTTGTGATGTGATGTGTTATGTGTTGTGATGTGTTATGATGTGTTATGTTGTGTTATGATGTGTTATGATGTGTTATGTTATGATGTGTTATGTTATTATGTGTTATGATGTATTATGTTATGATGTGTTATGATGTGTTATGATGTGTTATGATGTGTTATGATGTATTATGATGTGATGTGATATGATGTGTTGTGTTATGATGTGATATGATGTGTTATGTTATGATGTGCTATGATGTGCTATGATGTGTTATGATGTGATATGATGTGTTATGATGTGTTATGATGTGATGTGATATGATGTGATATGATGTGTTATGTTATGATGTGCTATGATGTGTTATGATGTGTTATGATGTGTTGTGTTATGATGTGTTATGATGTGTTATGATGTGTTATGATGTGATATGATGTGTTGTGTTGTGTTATGATGTGTTATGATGTGTTGTGATGTGTTATGATGTGTTGTGTTTTGATGTATTATGATGTGTTATGATGTGTTATGTTATGATGTGTTATGATGTGTTATGTTATGATGTGTTATGATGTGTTATGTTATGATGTGTTATGATGTGTTATGATGTATTATGATGTGTTGTGTTATGATGTGTTATGATGTGTTATGATGTGTTATGATGTGATATGATGTGTTGTGTTGTGTTATGATGTGTTATGATGTGTTGTGATGTGTTATGATGTGTTGTGTTTTGATGTATTATGATGTGTTATGATGTGTTATGTTATGATGTGTTATGATGTGTTATGTTATGATGTGTTATGATGTGTTATGTTATGATGTGTTATGATGTGTTATGATGTGTTGTGTTATGATGTATTATGATATGTTATGTTATGATGTGTTATGTTATGATGTGTTATGTTATGATGTGTTATGATGTGTTGTATTATGATGTGTTGTGTTATGATGTATTATGATGTGTTATGTTATGATGTGTTGTTATGATGTGTTATGATGTGTTATGTTATGATGTGTTATGTTATGATGTGTTATGTTATGAATTGTTGTGTTATGATGTATTATGATGTGTTATGATGTGTTATGATGTGTTATGATGTGTTATGATGTGTTATGATGTGTTATGTTATGATGTGTTATGATGTGTTATGATGTGTTATGATGTGTTATGATGTGTTGTGATGTGTTGTGATGTGTTATGATATGTTATGATGTGTTATGATGTGTTATGATGTATTATGATGTGTTATGATGTGTTATGTTATGATGTGTTATGATGTGTTATGATGTGTTATGTTATGATGTGTTGTGATGTGTTATGATATGTTATGATGTGTTATGATGTGTTATGTTGTGTTATGATGTGTTATGATGTGTTATGTTATGATGTGTTATGATGTGTTATGATGTGTTATGTTATGATGTGTTATGATATGATGTGTTATGATGTATTATGTTATGATGTATTATGTTATGATGTGTTATGATATGATGTGTTATGTTATGATGTGTTGTGGTATGATGTGTTATGTTATGATGTGTTACGATGTGTTGTGTTATGTTATGATGTGTTGTGATGTGATGTGTTGTGATGTGTTATGATGTGTTATGATGTGTTATGTTATGATGTGTTATGATATGTTGTGTTATGATGTGTTATGATGTGTTATGTTGTGTTATGATGTGTTATGTTGTGTTATGATGTGTTATGATATGATGTGTTATGATGTGTTATGTTATGATGTATTATGATGTGTTATGATGTGTCATGATGTGTTGTGTTATGATGTGTTATGTTATGATGTGTTATGTTGTATTATGATGTGTTATGTTATGATGTATTATGATGTGTTATGTTATGTTGTGTTGTGTTATGATGTATTATGATGTGTTATGATGTGTTATGATGTGTTATGTTATGATGTGTTATGTTATGTTGTATTATGATGTGTTGTGATGTGTTATGTTGTGATGTGTTATGATGTGTTATGTTATGATGTGTTATGTTGTATTAGGATGTGTTATGATGTGTTATGATGTGTTATGTTGTATTATGATGTGTTATGATGTGTTATGTTATGATGTGTTATGATGTGTGTAAGGGCTGTCGTTCTCCTCATCCTCGGACGAGGAGAGGAGAGAAGGATCATCAGACCAAAATGCAGCATTCGGGAAATAAGCCATCTCTTTTTTTAAATACGACGATGGCAACACGAAAAACAAAACACTTTCAAAATTACAAAAACAAGAAAACGACGTAGACGAAAAAACCTGAACATGAACTTACTTAACTAAAACGTAAAACTCACGGACAGGAACAGACTAAATCGAAACGAAACGAACAACCGAACAGTCCCGTATGGTGCAAGACATAACACAGATACGGAAGACAATCACCCACAAACAAACAGTGAGAACACCCTACCTAAATATGACTCTTAATTAGAGGAGAACGCAAAACACCTGCCTCTAATTAAGAGCCATACCAGGCAACCAAAACCAACATAGAAACAGATAACATAGACTGCCCACCCAAAACACATGCCCTGACCTAAACACATACAAAAAACAACATAAAACAGGTCAGGACCGTTACAGAACCCCCCCCCCTCAAGGTGCGAACGCCGGGCGCACCAGCACAAAGTCCAGGGGAGGGTCTGGGTGGGCAGTTGACCACGGTGGTGGCTCCGGCTCTGGACGCTGTCCCCACACCACCATAGTCACTCCCCGCTTCTGTCTTCCCCTCTCAATGACCACCCTAAAACTAACATCCCCTAAATGAATGGCCAGCACCGGGAGAAGGGGCAGCACCGGGACAAGGGGCAGCACCGGGACAAGGGGCAGCACCGGGACAAGGGGCAGCACCGGGACAAGGGGCAGCACCGGGACAAGGGGCAGCACCGGGACAAGGGGCAGCACCGGGACAAGGGGCAGCACCGGGACAAGGGGCAGCACCGGGACAAGGGGCAGCACCGGGACAAGGGGCAGCACCGGGACAAGGGGCAGCACCGGGACAAGTGGCAGCACCGGGACAAGGGGCAGCACCGGGACAAGGGGCAGCACCGGGACAAGGGGCAGCACCGGGACAAGGGGCAGCACCGGGACAAGGGGCAGCACCGGGACAAGGGGCAGCACCGGGACAAGGGGCAGAACCGGGACAAGAAGCAGGTCCCGGCTGATATACTCAGGCAGATCCTGACTGAAACGCTCTCGACGCTCATGGCAGGCTGACGGCTCTCGACGCTCATGGCAGGCTGACGGCTCTCGACGCTCATGGCAGGCTGACGGCTCTCGACGCTCATGGCAGGCTGACGGCTCTCGACGCTCATGGCAGGCTGACGGCTCTCGACGCTCATGGCAGGCTGACGGCTCTCGACGCTCATGGCAGGCTGACGGCTCTCGACGCTCATGGCAGGCTGACGGCTCTCGACGCTCATGGCAGGCTGACGGCTCTCGACGCTCATGGCAGGCTGACGGCTCTCGACGCTCATGGCTCTCTGACGGCTCTGGCTGCTCATGGCTCGCTGGCGGCTCTGGCAGATCCTGTCTGGTTGGCGGCTCTGGCAGATCCTGTCTGGTTGGCGGCTCTGGCAGATCCTGTCTGGTTGGCGGCTCTGGCAGATCCTGTCTGGCGGGCGGCTCTAGCGGCTCCTGTCTGGCGTGCGGCTCTAGCGGCTCCTGTCTGGCAGACGGCTCTGTAGGCTCATGGCAGACGGGCGGCTTAGCAGGCTCATGGCAGACGGGCGGCTTTGCAGGCTCATTGCAGACGGATGGCTCAGACGGCGCTGGGGAGACGGATGGCTCAGATGGCGCTGGGGAGACGGATGGCTCAGATGGCGCTGGGGAGACGGATGGCTCAGATGGCGCTGGGGAGACGGATGGCTCTGGCCGGATACGGCGCACTGTAGACCTGGTGCGTGGTGCCGGAACTGGAGGCACCGGGCTAAGGATAAGCACCTTCCTACTAGTGCGGGGAGCAGGGACAGGGCACACTGTATTCTCAAAGCCCACTCTATACCTGATGCGAGGTACCGGCACTGGTGACACCGGGCTGAGGACAAGCACATCAGGATTAGTAGGGGGAGAAGATACAGTGTGTACAGGGCTCTCGAGACGCACAGGAGGCTTTGTGCGTGGTGCCGGAACTGGAGGCACCGAACTGGATACACGCACTACAGAGAGAGTGCGTGGAGGAGGAACTGGGCTCAGGAGACGCACTGGTAGCCTAGTGCGTAGTGTAGGCACTGTAGGTACTAGGCTGGGGCGGGGAGGTGGCGCCGGAAATACCGGACCGTGGAGGCGTACTGGCACTCTTGAGCATTGAGCCTGCCCAACCTTACCTGGTTGAATGCTCCCGGTCGCCCGACCAGTGCGGGGAGGTGGAATAACCCGCACCGGCCTATGTAGGCGAACCGGGGAAACCATGCGTAAGGCAGGTGCCATGTATGCCGGCACGAGGAGACGCACTGGAGACCAGACGCGTTGAGCCGGCCTCATGACACCTGGCTCAATACCCAATCTAGCCCTGCCAGTGCGGGGAGGTGGAATAACCCGCACTGGGCTATGCACTCGTACAGGAGACACCGTGCGCTCTACTGCGTAACACGGCGCCTGCCCGTACTCCCGCTCTCCACGGTAAGCCTGGGAAGTGGGCGCAGGTCTCCTACCTGCCCTTGGCCCACTACCTCTTATCCCCCCCCCAAGAAATTTTTGGGTGTTACTTACGGGCTTTTTGGGCTTCCGTGCCAGACGCGTTCCCTCATAACTCCGGTTCCTCTCTCCGGTAGCCTCTACTCTCCTCAGTGCCTCCAGCTCAGCTTTGGGACGGCGATATTCTCCCGGCTGTGCCCATGGACCTCTCCCGTCCAATATTTCGTCCCAAGTCCAGGAGTCCTTGTTGCCCTGTCGAGCTTTCCCTTGCCGCTTGGTCCTAATTTGGTGGGTGATTCTGTAAGGGCTGTCGTTCTCCTCATCCTCGGACGAGGAGAGGAGAGAAGGATCATCAGACCAAAATGCAGCATTCGGGAAATAAGCCATCTCTTTATTTAAATACGACGATGGCAACACGAAAAACAAAACACTTTCAAAATTACAAAAACAAGAAAACGACGTAGACGAAAAAACCTGAACATGAACTTACTTAACTAAAACGTAAAACTCACGGACAGGAACAGACTACATCGAAACGAAACGAACAACCGAACAGTCCCGTATGGTGCAAGACATAACACAGATACGGAAGACAATCACCCACCAACAAACAGTGAGAACGCCCTACCTAAATATGACTCTTAATTAGAGGAGAACGCAAACCACCTGCCTCTAATTAAGAGCCATACCAGGCAACCAAAACCAACATAGAAACAGATAACATAGACTGCCCACCCAAAACACATGCCCTGACCTAAACACATACAAAAAACAACATAAAACAGGTCAGGACCGTTACAATGTGTTATGATGTGTTATGTTATGATGTGTTATGATATGATGTGTTATGATTTGTTATGATGTATTATGTTATGATGTATTATGTTATGATGTGTTATGATGTGTTATGTTGTGTTATGATGTGTTATGATGTGTTGTGTTATGATGTGTTATGATGTGTTATGTTATGATGTGTTATGATATGATGTGTTATGATGTGTTATGATGTATTATGTTATGATGTATTATGTTATGATGTGTTATGATATGATGTGTTATGATATGATGTGTTATGTTATGATGTGTTGTGATATGATGTGTTATGTTATGATGTGTTATGATGTGTTATGTTATGATGTGTTGTGATGTGTTATGATGTGTTATGTTATGATGTGTTATGATATGTTGTGTTATGATGTGTTATGTTATGATGTGTTATGTTGTGTTATGATGTGTTATGTTGTGTTATGATATGATGTGTTATGTTATGATGTGTTATGATATGATGTGTTATGTTATGATGTATTATGATGTGTTATGATGTGTCATGATGTGTTGTGTTGTGATGTGTTATGTTATGATGTGTTATGTTGTATTATGATGTGTTATGTTATGATGTGTTATGTTATTTTGTGTTGTGTTATGATGTATTATGATGTGTTATGATGTGTTATGTTATGATGTGTTATGTTATGTTGTGTTGTGTTATGATGTATTATGATGTTATGATGTGTTATGATGTGTTATGATGTGTTATGATGTGTTCTGTTATGATGTGTTATGTTATGTTGTATTATGATGTGTTGTGATGTGTTATGATGTGTTATGTTGTATTATGATGTGTTATGTTATGATGTGTTATGTTGTATTATGATGTGTTATGATGTGTTATGATGTGTTATGTTGTGATGTGTTATGATGTGTTATGTTATGAAGTGTTATGTTATGATGTGTTATATTGTATTAGGATGTGTTATGATGTGTTATGTTGTATTATGATGTGTTATGTTATGATGTGTTATGATGTGCTATGTTATGATGTGTTATGATATGATGTGTTATGTTATGTTGTATTATGATGTGTTATGTTATGATGTGTTATGATATGATGTGTTATGTTATGATGTGTTATGATGTATTATGTTATGATGTGTTATGATATGATGTGTTATGTTATGATGTGTTATGATGTGTTATGATGTGTTATGATGTATTATGTTATGATGTGTTATGATATGATGTGTTATGTTATGATGTGTTATGATGTATTATGTTATGATGTATTATGTTATGATGTGTTATGATATGATGTGTTATGTTATGATGTTATATGATGTGTTGTGTTATGATGTATTATGATGTGTTATGATATGATGTGTTATGTTATGATGTGTTATGTTTTGATGTGTTGTGATATGTTATGATGTGTTATGATGTGTTATGTTATGATGTGTGATGTTATGATGTGTTATGATGTGTTATGATATGATATGATATGATTTGTTGTGATATGATGTGTTGTGATATGATGTGTTATGTTATGATGTGTTGTGATATGATGTGTTATGTTATGATGTGTTATGATGTGTTATGATGTGTTATGATATGATGTGTTATGATGTGTTATGATGTGTTATGATGTGTAATGATGTGTTATGATGTGTTATGATGTGTTATGATGTGTTGTGATATGATGTGTTGTGATATGATGTGTTATGTTATGATTTGTTATGATGTGTTATGTTATGTTGTGTTATGATGTGTTATGATGTGTTATGTTGTGTTATGTTATGATGTGTTGTGATGTGTTGTGATGTATTATGATGTGTTATGATGTGTTACGATGTGTTGTGTTATGTTATGATGTGTTATGATTTGTTGTGATGTGTTGTGATGTGTTGTGATGTGTTGTGATGTGTTATGATGTGATATGATATGATATGATATGATGTGTTGTGATATGATGTCTTATGTTATGATGTGTTGTGATATGATGTGTTATGATGTGTTATGATGTGTTATGATGTGTTATGATATGATGTGTTATGATGTGTTATGATGTGTAATGATGTGTTATGATGTGTTATGATGTGTTATGATGTGTTGTGATATGATGTGTTATGTTATGATTTGTTATGATGTGTTATGTTATGTTGTGTTATGATGTGTTATGATGTGTTATGATGTGTTATGTTGTGTTATGTTATGATGTGTTGTGATATGATGTGTTATGATGTGTTATGATGTGTTATATTATGATGTGTTATGATATGATGTGTTATGATGTGTTATGATGTGTTATGTTGTGTTATGATGTGTTGTGATGTGTTATGATGTGTTATGATGTGTTATGTTATGATGTGTTATGATGTGTTGTGATATGATGTGTTATGTTATGATGTGTTATGATGTGTTATGTTATGATGTGTTATGATGTGTTATGTTATGATGTGTTATGTTATGATGTGTTATGTTATGATGTGTTATGATGTGTTATGATGTGTTGTGTTACGATGTGTTATGTTATGATGTGTTATGTTATGATGTGGTATGTTATGATGTGGTATGTTGTGATGTGTTATGATGTGTTATGTTATGATGTGTTATGATGTGTTATGATGTGTTGTGATGTGTTGTGATGTGTTGTGATGTGTTGTGATGTGTTATGTTGTGTTATGATGTGTTATGATGTGTTGTGATGTGTTATGTTATGATGTGTTATGATGTGTTATGATGTGTTGTGATGTGTTGTGATGTGTTATGATGTGTTATGTTATGATGTGTTGTTATATGATGTGTTATGTTATGATGTGTTATGTTATGATGTGTTATGATGTGTTATGATGTGTTATGTTGTGTTATGTTGTGTTATGATGTGTTATGATGTGTTGTGATGTGTTATGTTATGATGTGTTATGATGTGTTGTGATGTGTTGTGTTGTGTTATGATGTGTTATGATGTGTTATGATGTGTTATGATGTGTTATGTTATGATGTGTTATGATGTGTTATGTTGTGTTATGATATGATGTGTTATGATATGATGTGTTATGATGTGTTATGTTATGATGTGTTATGTTGTGTTATGATATGATGTGTTATGATATGATGTGTTATGTTATGATGTGTTATGATGTGTTATGATGTGTTGTGATGTGTTATGTTGTGTTATGATGTGTTATGATGTGTTGTGATGTGTTATGTTGTGTTATGATGTGTTATGATGTGTTGTGATGTGATATGATGTGTTATGTTGTGTTATGATGTGTTATGATGTGTTATGATGTGTTATGTTGTGTTATGATGTGTTATGATATGATATGTTATGATATGATGTGTTATGTTATGATGTGTTATGATGTGTTGTGATGTGTTGTGATGTGTCGTGTTATGATGTGTTATGATGTGTTATGTTGTGTTATGATGTGTTATGATGTGTTGTGATGTGATATGATGTGTTATGTTGTGTTATGATGTGTTATGATGTGTTATGATGTGTTATGTTATGATGTGTTATGTTATGATGTGTTATGCTGTGTTATGATGTGTTATGTTATGGTGTGTTATGTTATGATGTGTTATGTTGTGTTATGATGTGTTATGATGTGTTATGATGTGTTATGATGTGTTGTGTTATGATGTGTTGTGTTATGTTATGATGTGTTATGTTATGATGTGTTATGATGTGTTATGACGTGTTATGTTATGATGTGTTATGATGTGTTATGATGTGTTATGATGTGTTATGATGTATTATGATGTGTTATGATGTTATATGATGTGTTATGATGTGATATGATTTTTTATGATGTGTTATGATGTATTATGATGTGTTATGTTATGATGTGTTATGTTATGATGTGTTATGATGTGTTATGATGTGTTATGTTATGATGTGTTGTGATGTGTTGTGATGTGTTGTGATGTGTTATGTGTTATGTTATGATGTGTTATGATGTGTTATGATGTGTTATGATGTATTATGATGTGTTATGATGTTATATGATGTGTTATGATGTGTTATGATGTGATATGATTTTTTATGATGTGTTATGATGTATTATGATGTGTTATGTTATGATGTGTTATGTTATGATGTGTTATGATGTGTTATGTTATGATGTGTTGTGATGTGTTATGATGTGTTGTGATGTGTTATGATGTGTTATGTTATGATGTGTTATGATGTGTTATGATGTGATATGATGTGTTATGATGTGTTATGATGTGTTATGATGTGTTATGATGTATTATGATGTGGTATGTTATGATGTGTTATGATGTGTTATGATGTGTTATGTTATGATGTGTTATGATGTGTTATGATGTGTTATGATGTGTTATGATATGTTGTGTTATGATGTGTTATGATGTGTTATGATGTGTTATGTTATGATGTGTTATGATTTGTTATGATGTGTTATGTTATGTTGTGTTATGATGTGTTATGATGTGTTATGTTGTGTTATGTTATGATGTGTTGTGATGTATTATGATGTGTTATGATGTGTTATGATGTGTTATGATGTGTTATGTTATGATGTGTTGTGATATGATGTGTTATGTTATGATGTGTTATGTTATGATGTGTTATGTTATGATGTGTTATGATGTGTTATGTTACGATGTGTTATGTTATGATGTGTTATGATGTGTTATGTTATGATGTGTTATGTTATGATGTGGTATGTTGTGATGTGTTATGATGTGTTATGTTATGATGTGTTATGATGTGTTATGATGTGTTGTGATGTGTTATGATGTGTTATGTTATGATGTGTTGTGATATGATGTGTTATGGTATGATGTGTTATGATGTGTTATGTTATGATGTGTTATGATGTGTTATGTTATGATGTGTTATGATGTGTTATGTTACGATGTGTTATGTTATGATGTGTTATGTTATGATGTGTTATGATATGATGTGTTATGATGTGTTATGTTATGATGTATTATGATGTGTTATGATGTGTCATGATGTGTTGTGTTATGATGTGTTATGTTATGATGTGTTATGTTGTATTATGATGTGTTATGTTATGATGTATTATGATGTGTTATGTTATGTTGTGTTGTGTTATGATGTATTATGATGTGTTATGATGTGTTATGATGTGTTATGTTATGATGTGTTATGTTATGTTGTATTATGATGTGTTGTGATGTGTTATGTTGTGATGTGTTATGATGTGTTATGTTATGATGTGTTATGTTGTATTAGGATGTGTTATGATGTGTTATGATGTGTTATGTTGTATTATGATGTGTTATGATGTGTTATGTTATGATGTGTTATGATGTGTGTAAGGGCTGTCGTTCTCCTCATCCTCGGACGAGGAGAGGAGAGAAGGATCATCAGACCAAAATGCAGCATTCGGGAAATAAGCCATCTCTTTTTTTAAATACGACGATGGCAACACGAAAAACAAAACACTTTCAAAATTACAAAAACAAGAAAACGACGTAGACGAAAAAACCTGAACATGAACTTACTTAACTAAAACGTAAAACTCACGGACAGGAACAGACTAAATCGAAACGAAACGAACAACCGAACAGTCCCGTATGGTGCAAGACATAACACAGATACGGAAGACAATCACCCACAAACAAACAGTGAGAACACCCTACCTAAATATGACTCTTAATTAGAGGAGAACGCAAAACACCTGCCTCTAATTAAGAGCCATACCAGGCAACCAAAACCAACATAGAAACAGATAACATAGACTGCCCACCCAAAACACATGCCCTGACCTAAACACATACAAAAAACAACATAAAACAGGTCAGGACCGTTACAGAACCCCCCCCCCTCAAGGTGCGAACGCCGGGCGCACCAGCACAAAGTCCAGGGGAGGGTCTGGGTGGGCAGTTGACCACGGTGGTGGCTCCGGCTCTGGACGCTGTCCCCACACCACCATAGTCACTCCCCGCTTCTGTCTTCCCCTCTCAATGACCACCCTAAAACTAACATCCCCTAAATGAATGGCCAGCACCGGGAGAAGGGGCAGCACCGGGACAAGGGGCAGCACCGGGACAAGGGGCAGCACCGGGACAAGGGGCAGCACCGGGACAAGGGGCAGCACCGGGACAAGGGGCAGCACCGGGACAAGGGGCAGCACCGGGACAAGGGGCAGCACCGGGACAAGGGGCAGCACCGGGACAAGGGGCAGCACCGGGACAAGGGGCAGCACCGGGACAAGGGGCAGCACCGGGACAAGTGGCAGCACCGGGACAAGGGGCAGCACCGGGACAAGGGGCAGCACCGGGACAAGGGGCAGCACCGGGACAAGGGGCAGCACCGGGACAAGGGGCAGCACCGGGACAAGGGGCAGCACCGGGACAAGGGGCAGAACCGGGACAAGAAGCAGGTCCCGGCTGATATACTCAGGCAGATCCTGACTGAAACGCTCTCGACGCTCATGGCAGGCTGACGGCTCTCGACGCTCATGGCAGGCTGACGGCTCTCGACGCTCATGGCAGGCTGACGGCTCTCGACGCTCATGGCAGGCTGACGGCTCTCGACGCTCATGGCAGGCTGACGGCTCTCGACGCTCATGGCAGGCTGACGGCTCTCGACGCTCATGGCAGGCTGACGGCTCTCGACGCTCATGGCAGGCTGACGGCTCTCGACGCTCATGGCAGGCTGACGGCTCTCGACGCTCATGGCAGGCTGACGGCTCTCATATGTTATGGTGTGTTATGTTATGATGTGTTATGTTGTGTTATGATGTGTTATGATGTGTTATGATGTGTTATGATGTGTTGTGTTATGATGTGTTATGTTATGATGTGTTGTGATGTGTTATGATGTGTTATGTTATGATGTGTTATGATGTGTTATGTTATGATGTGTTATGATGTGTTATGTTATGATGTGTTATGTTATGATGTGGTATGTTGTGATGTGTTATGATGTGCTATGTTATGATGTGTTATGATGTGTTATGATGTGTTATGATGTGTTGTGTTATGATGTGTTATGTTATGATGTGTTGTGATGTGTTATGATGTGTTATGTTATGATGTGTTATGATGTGTTATGTTATGATGTGTTGTGATATGATGTGTTATGGTATGATGTGTTATGATGTGTTATGTTATGATGTGTTATGATGTGTTATGTTATGATGTGTTATGATGTGTTATGATGTGTTATGTTACGATGTGTTATGTTATGATGTGTTATGATGTGTTATGTTATGATGTGTTATGTTATGATGTGGTGTGTTGTGATGTGTTATGATGTGTTATGTTATGATGTGTTATGATGTGTTATGTTATGATGTGTTATGATGTGTTGTGATGTGTTGTGATGTATTATGATGTGTTATGCTGTGTTGTGATGTGTTATGTTATGATGTGTTATGATGTGTTGTGATGTGTTGTGATGTGTTATGATGTGTTATGTTATGATGTGTTGTGATATGATGTGTTATGTTATGATGTGTTATGATGTGTTATGATGTGTTATGATGTGTTATGATGTGTTATGTTATGATGTGTTATGATGTGTTATGTTGTGTTATGATATGATGTGTTATGATGTGTTATGATATGATGTGTTATGATGTGTTATGTTATGATGTGTTATGTTGTGTTATGATATGATGTGTTATGTTATGATGTGGTATGTTGTGATGTGTTATGATGTGTTATGTTATGATGTGTTATGATGTGTTATGTTATGATGTGTTATGATGTGTTGTGATGTGTTGTGATGTATTATGATGTGTTATGATGTGTTGTGATGTGTTATGTTATGATGTGTTATGATGTGTTATGATGTGTTGTGATGTGTTATGTTGTGTTATGATGTGTTATGATGTGTTGTGATATGATGTGTTATGATATGATGTGTTATGATATGATGTGTTATGTTATGATGTGTTATGATATGAGGTGTTATGTTATGATGTGTTATGTTATGATGTGTTTTGATGTGTTGTGATGTGTTATGATGTGTTATGATGTGTTATGATGTGATGTGTTATGATGTGTTATGATATGATGTGTTATGTTATGATGTGTTTTGATGTGTTGTGATGTGTTATGTCGTGTTATGATGTGTTATGATGTGTTGTGATGTGATATGATGTGTTATGTTGTGTTATGATGTGTTATGATGTGTTATGATGTGTTATGATGTGTTATGATGTGTTATGATGTGTTATGTTATGATGTGTTGTGATGTGTTATGTTATGATGTGTTATGTTATGATGTGTTATGTTGTGTTATGATGTGTTATGATGTGTTATGATGTGTTGTGTTATGATGTGTTGTGTTATGATGTGTTATGTTATGATGTGTTGTGATGTGTTGTGTTATGATGTGTTATGATGTGTTATGTTATGATGTGTTATGATGTGTTATGATGTGTTATGATGTATTATGATGTGTTATGATGTGTTATGATGTGTTATTATGTGATATGATGTGTTATGATGTGTTATGATGTGTTATGTTATGATGCGTTATTTTATGATGTGTTATGATGTGTTATGATGTGTTATGTTGTGTTATGATATGATGTGTTATGATATGATGTGTTATGATGTGTTATGTTATGATGTGTTATGTTGTGTTATGATATGATGTGTTATGATGTGTTATGATGTGCTATGTTGTGTTATGATGTGTTATGATGTGTTGTGATGTGATATGATGTGTTATGTTGTGTTATGATGTGTTATGATGTGTTATGATGTGTTGTGATGTGTTATGTCGTGTTATGATGTGTTATGATGTGTTATGTTGTGTTATGATGTGTTATGTGTTGTGATGTGATATGATGTGTTATGTTGTGTTATGATGTGTTATGATGTGTTATGATGTGTTATGTTATGATGTGTTATGTTATGATGTGTTATGTTATGGTGTGTTATGTTATGATGTGTTATGTTGTGTTATGATGTGTTATGATGTGTTATGATGTGTTATGATGTGTTGTGTTATGATGTGTTATGTTATGATGTGTTGTGATGTGTTATGATGTGTTATGTTATGATGTGTTATGATGTGTTATGATGTGTTATGATGTGTTATGATGTGTTATGATGTGTTATGTTATGATGTGTTATGATGTGTTATGATGTGTTATGATGTGTTATGATGTGTTATGATGTGATATGATTTTTTATGATGTGTTATGATGTATTATGATGTGTTATGTTATGATGTGTTATGTTATGATGTGTTATGATGTGTTATGCTGTGTTGTGATGTGTTATGATGTGTTATGTTATGATGTGTTATGTTATGATGTGTTATGATGTGTTATGATGTGTTATGATGTGTTATGATGTGATATGATGTGTTATGATGTGTTATGATGTGTTATGATGTGTTATGATGTGTTGTGTTATGATGTGTTGTGTTATGTTATGATGTGTTATGTTATGATGTGTTATGATGTGTTATGACGTGTTATGTTATGATGTGTTATGATGTGTTATGATGTGTTATGATGTGTTATGATGTATTATGATGTGTTATGATGTTATATGATGTGTTATGATGTGTTATGATGTGATATGATTTTTTATGATGTGTTATGATGTATTATGATGTGTTATGTTATGATGTGTTATGTTATGATGTGTTATGATGTGTTATGATGTGTTATGTTGTGATGTGTTGTGATGTGTTGTGATGTGTTATGTGTTATGTTATGATGTGTTATGATGTGTTATGATGTGTTATGATGTATTATGATGTGTTATGATGTTATATGATGTGTTATGATGTGTTATGATGTGATATGATTTTTTATGATGTGTTATGATGTATTATGATGTGTTATGTTATGATGTGTTATGTTATGATGTGTTATGATGTGTTATGTTATGATGTGTTGTGATGTGTTATGATGTGTTGTGATGTGTTATGATGTGTTATGTTATGATGTGTTATGATGTGTTATGATGTGATATGATGTGTTATGATGTGTTATGATGTGTTATGATGTGTTATGATGTATTATGATGTGGTATGTTATGATGTGTTATGATGTGTTATGATGTGTTATGATGTGTTATGATGTGTTGTGATATGATGTGTTGTGATATGATGTGTTATGTTATGATTTGTTATGATGTGTTATGTTATGTTGTGTTATGATGTGTTATGATGTGTTATGTTGTGTTATGTTATGATGTGTTGTGATGTGTTGTGATGTATTATGATGTGTTATGATGTGTTACGATGTGTTGTGTTATGTTATGATGTGTTATGATTTGTTGTGATGTGTTGTGATGTGTTGTGATGTGTTGTGATGTGTTATGATGTGTTATGATATGATATGATATGATGTGTTGTGATATGATGTCTTATGTTATGATGTGTTGTGATATGATGTGTTATGATGTGTTATGATGTGTTATGATGTGTTATGATATGATGTGTTATGATGTGTTATGATGTGTAATGATGTGTTATGATGTGTTATGATGTGTTATGATGTGTTGTGATATGATGTGTTATGTTATGATTTGTTATGATGTGTTATGTTATGTTGTGTTATGATGTGTTATGATGTGTTATGATGTGTTATGTTGTGTTATGTTATGATGTGTTGTGATATGATGTGTTATGATGTGTTATGATGTGTTATATTATGATGTGTTATGATATGATGTGTTATGATGTGTTATGATGTGTTATGTTGTGTTATGATGTGTTGTGATGTGTTATGATGTGTTATGATGTGTTATGTTATGATGTGTTATGATGTGTTGTGATATGATGTGTTATGTTATGATGTGTTATGATGTGTTATGTTATGATGTGTTATGATGTGTTATGTTATGATGTGTTATGTTATGATGTGTTATGTTATGATGTGTTATGATGTGTTATGATGTGTTGTGTTACGATGTGTTATGTTATGATGTGCTATGTTATGATGTGGTATGTTATGATGTGGTATGTTGTGATGTGTTATGATGTGTTATGTTATGATGTGTTATGATGTGTTATGATGTGTTGTGATGTGTTGTGATGTGTTGTGATGTGTTGTGATGTGTTATGTTGTGTTATGATGTGTTATGATGTGTTGTGATGTGTTATGTTATGATGTGTTATGATGTGTTATGATGTGTTGTGATGTGTTGTGATGTGTTATGATGTGTTATGTTATGATGTGTTGTTATATGATGTGTTATGTTATGATGTGTTATGTTATGATGTGTTATGATGTGTTATGATGTGTTATGTTGTGTTATGTTGTGTTATGATGTGTTATGATGTGTTGTGATGTGTTATGTTATGATGTGTTATGATGTGTTGTGATGTGTTGTGTTGTGTTATGATGTGTTATGATGTGTTATGATGTGTTATGATGTGTTATGTTATGATGTGTTATGATGTGTTATGTTGTGTTATGATATGATGTGTTATGATATGATGTGTTATGATGTGTTATGTTATGATGTGTTATGTTGTGTTATGATATGATGTGTTATGATATGATGTGTTATGTTATGATGTGTTATGATGTGTTATGATGTGTTGTGATGTGTTATGTTGTGTTATGATGTGTTATGATGTGTTGTGATGTGTTATGTTGTGTTATGATGTGTTATGATGTGTTGTGATGTGATATGATGTGTTATGTTGTGTTATGATGTGTTATGATGTGTTATGATGTGTTATGTTGTGTTATGATGTGTTATGATATGATGTGTTATGATATGATGTGTTATGTTATGATGTGTTATGATGTGTTGTGATGTGTTGTGATGTGTCGTGTTATGATGTGTTATGATGTGTTATGTTGTGTTATGATGTGTTATGATGTGTTGTGATGTGATATGATGTGTTATGTTGTGTTATGATGTGTTATGATGTGTTATGATGTGTTATGTTATGATGTGTTATGTTATGATGTGTTATGCTGTGTTATGATGTGTTATGTTATGGTGTGTTATGTTATGATGTGTTATGTTGTGTTATGATGTGTTATGATGTGTTATGATGTGTTATGATGTGTTGTGTTATGATGTGTTGTGTTATGTTATGATGTGTTATGTTATGATGTGTTATGATGTGTTATGACGTGTTATGTTATGATGTGTTATGATGTGTTATGATGTGTTATGATGTATTATGATGTGTTATGATGTTATATGATGTGTTATGATGTGTTATGATGTGATATGATTTTTTATGATGTGTTATGATGTATTATGATGTGTTATGTTATGATGTGTTATGTTATGATGTGTTATGATGTGTTATGATGTGTTATGTTATGATGTGTTGTGATGTGTTGTGATGTGTTGTGATGTGTTATGTGTTATGTTATGATGTGTTATGATGTGTTATGATGTGTTATGATGTATTATGATGTGTTATGATGTTATATGATGTGTTATGATGTGTTATGATGTGATATGATTTTTTATGATGTGTTATGATGTATTATGATGTGTTATGTTATGATGTGTTATGTTATGATGTGTTATGATGTGTTATGTTATGATGTGTTGTGATGTGTTATGATGTGTTGTGATGTGTTATGATGTGTTATGTTATGATGTGTTATGATGTGTTATGATGTGATATGATGTGTTATGATGTGTTATGATGTGTTATGATGTGTTATGATGTATTATGATGTGGTATGTTATGATGTGTTATGATGTGTTATGATGTGTTATGTTATGATGTGTTATGATGTGTTATGATGTGTTATGATGTGTTATGATATGTTGTGTTATGATGTGTTATGATGTGTTATGATGTGTTATGTTATGATGTGTTATGATTTGTTATGATGTGTTATGTTATGTTGTGTTATGATGTGTTATGATGTGTTATGTTGTGTTATGTTATGATGTGTTGTGATGTATTATGATGTGTTTTGATGTGTTATGATGTGTTATGATGTGTTATGATGTGTTATGTTATGATGTGTTGTGATATGATGTGTTATGTTATGATGTGTTATGTTATGATGTGTTATGTTATGATGTGTTATGATGTGTTATGTTACGATGTGTTATGTTATGATGTGTTATGATGTGTTATGTTATGATGTGTTATGTTATGATGTGGTATGTTGTGATGTGTTATGATGTGTTATGTTATGATGTGTTATGATGTGTTATGATGTGTTGTGATGTGTTATGATGTGTTATGTTATGATGTGTTGTGATATGATGTGTTATGGTATGATGTGTTATGATGTGTTATGTTATGATGTGTTATGATGTGTTATGTTATGATGTGTTATGATGTGTTATGTTACGATGTGTTATGTTATGATGTGTTATGATGTGGTATGTTATGATGTGTTATGTTATGATGTGGTATGTTGTGATGTGTTATGATGTGTTATGTTATGATGTGTTATGATGTGTTATGATGTGTTATGTTATGATGTGTTATGATGTGTTGTGATGTGTTGTGATGTATTGTGATGTGTTATGATGTGTTGTGATGTGTTATATTATGATGTGTTATGATGTGTTGTGATGTGTTGTGATGTGTTATGATGTGTTATGATGTGTTATGTTATGATGTGTTGTGATATGTTGTGTTATGTTATGATGTGTTATGATGTGTTATGTTGTGTTATGATGTGTTATGATGTGTTATGATGTGTTATGATGTGTTATGTTATGATGTGTTATGATGTGTTATGATGTGTTATGATATGATGTGTTATGATGTGTTATGTTATGATGTGTTATGTTGTGTTATGATATGATGTGTTATGATGTGTTATATTATGATGTGTTATGATGTGTTATGTTGTGTTATGATGTGTTATGATGTGTTATGATATGATGTGTTATGTTATGATGTGTTTTGATGTGTTGTGATGTGTTATGTCGTGTTATGATGTGTTATGATGTGTTGTGATGTGTTGTTATGTGTTATGTTGTGTTATGATGTGTTATGATGTGTTATGATGTGTTATGATGTGTTATGTTATGATGTGTTGTGATGTGTTATGATGTGTTATGTTATGATGTGTTATGTTGTGTTATGTTGTGTTATGATGTGTTATGATGTGTTATGATGTGTTATGATGTGTTGTGTTATGATGTGTTATGTTATGATGTGTTGTGTTATGATGTGTTATGATGTGTTATGTTATGATGTGTTATGATGTGTTATGATGTGTTATGATGTATTATGATGTGTTATGATGTGTTATTATGTGATATGATGTGTTATGATGTGTTATGATGTGTTATGATGTGTTATGTTATGATGTGTTATGATGTGTTATGATGTGTTATGTTGTGTTATGATATGATGTGTTATGATATGATGTGTTATGATGTGTTATGTTATGATGTGTTATGTTGTGTTATGATATGATGTGTTATGATGTGTTATGATGTGTTGTGATGTGTTATGATGTGTTATGATATGATGTGTTATGATATGATGTGTTATGTTATGATGTGTTTTGATGTGTTGTGATGTGTTATGTCGTGTTATGATGTGTTATGATGTGTTGTGATGTGTTGTGATGTGTTATGTTGTGTTATGATGTGTTATGATGTGTTATGATGTGTTATGATGTGTTATGTTATGATGTGTTGTGATGTGTTATGATGTGTTATGTTATGATGTGTTATGTTGTGTTATGCTGTGTTATGATGTGTTATGATGTGTTATGATGTGTTGTGTTATGATGTGTTATGTTATGATGTGTTGTGATGTGTTGTGTTATGATGTGTTATGATGTGTTATGTTATGATGTGTTATGATGTGTTATGATGTGTTATGATGTATTATGATGTGTTATGATGTGTTATGATGTGTTATTATGTGTTATTATGTGATGTGTTATGATGTGTTATGATGTGTTATGTTATGATGTGTTATGATGTGTTATGATGTGTTATGTTGTGTTATGATATGATGTGTTATGATATGATGTGTTATGATGTGCTATGTTATGATGTGTTATGTTGTGTTATGATATGATGTGTTATGATGTGTTATGTTATGATGTGTTATGATGTGTTATGTTGTGTTATGATGTGTTATGATGTGTTATGATATGATGTGTTATGATATGATGTGTTATGTTATGATGTGTTATGATGTATTATGATGTGTTATGTTGTGTTATGATGTGTTGTGATGTGTTATGTTGTGTTATGATGTGTTATGATGTGTTATGATGTGTTGTGATGTGTTATGTCGTGTTATGATGTGTTATGATGTGTTATGTTGTGTTATGATGTGTTATGATGTGTTGTGATGTGATATGATGTGTTATGTTGTGTTATGATGTGTTATGATGTGTTATGATGTGTTATGATGTGTTATGATGTGTTATGTTATGATGTGTTATGTTATGATGTGTTATGTTATGGTGTGTTATGTTATGATGTGTTATGTTGTGTTATGATGTGTTATGATGTGTTATGATGTGTTATGATGTGTTGTGTTATGATGTGTTATGTTATGATGTGTTGTGATGTGTTATGATGTGTTATGTTATGATGTGTTATGATGTGTTATGTTATGATGTGTTATGATGTGTTATGTTATGATGTGTTATGTTATGATGTGGTATGTTGTGATGTGTTATGATGTGCTATGTTATGATGTGTTATGATGTGTTATGATGTGTTATGATGTGTTGTGTTATGATGTGTTATGTTATGATGTGTTGTGATGTGTTATGATGTGTTATGTTATGATGTGTTATGATGTGTTATGTTATGATGTGTTGTGATATGATGTGTTATGGTATGATGTGTTATGATGTGTTATGTTATGATGTGTTATGATGTGTTATGTTATGATGTGTTATGATGTGTTATGATGTGTTATGTTACGATGTGTTATGTTATGATGTGTTATGATGTGTTATGTTATGATGTGTTATGTTATGATGTGGTGTGTTGTGATGTGTTATGATGTGTTATGTTATGATGTGTTATGATGTGTTATGTTATGATGTGTTATGATGTGTTGTGATGTGTTGTGATGTATTATGATGTGTTATGCTGTGTTGTGATGTGTTATGTTATGATGTGTTATGATGTGTTGTGATGTGTTGTGATGTGTTATGATGTGTTATGTTATGATGTGTTGTGATATGATGTGTTATGTTATGATGTGTTATGATGTGTTATGATGTGTTATGATGTGTTATGTTATGATGTGTTATGATGTGTTATGTTGTGTTATGATATGATGTGTTATGATGTGTTATGATATGATGTGTTATGATGTGTTATGTTATGATGTGTTATGTTGTGTTATGATATGATGTGTTATGTTATGATGTGGTATGTTGTGATGTGTTATGATGTGTTATGTTATGATGTGTTATGATGTGTTATGATGTGTTATGTTATGATGTGTTATGATGTGTTGTGATGTGTTGTGATGTATTATGATGTGTTATGATGTGTTGTGATGTGTTATGTTATGATGTGTTATGATGTGTTATGATGTGTTGTGATGTGTTATGTTGTGTTATGATGTGTTATGATGTGTTGTGATATGATGTGTTATGATATGATGTGTTATGATATGATGTGTTATGTTATGATGTGTTATGATATGAGGTGTTATGTTATGATGTGTTATGTTATGATGTGTTTTGATGTGTTGTGATGTGTTATGATGTGTTATGATGTGTTATGATGTGATGTGTTATGATGTGTTATGATATGATGTGTTATGTTATGATGTGTTTTGATGTGTTGTGATGTGTTATGTCGTGTTATGATGTGTTATGATGTGTTGTGATGTGATATGATGTGTTATGTTGTGTTATGATGTGTTATGATGTGTTATGATGTGTTATGATGTGTTATGATGTGTTATGATGTGTTATGTTATGATGTGTTGTGATGTGTTATGTTATGATGTGTTATGTTATGATGTGTTATGTTGTGTTATGATGTGTTATGATGTGTTATGATGTGTTGTGTTATGATGTGTTGTGTTATTATGTGTTATGTTATGATGTGTTGTGATGTGTTGTGTTATGATGTGTTATGATGTGTTATGTTATGATGTGTTATGATGTGTTATGATGTGTTATGATGTATTATGATGTGTTATGATGTGTTATGATGTGTTATTATGTGATATGATGTGTTATGATGTGTTATGATGTGTTATGTTATGATGTGTTATGTTATGATGTGTTATGATGTGTTATGATGTGTTATGTTGTGTTATGATATGATGTGTTATGATATGATGTGTTATGATGTGTTATGTTATGATGTGTTATGTTGTGTTATGATATGATGTGTTATGATGTGTTATGATGTGTTATGTTGTGTTATGATGTGTTATGATGTGTTGTGATGTGATATGATGTGTTATGTTGTGTTATGATGTGTTATGATGTGTTATGATGTGTTGTGATGTGTTATGTCGTGTTATGATGTGTTATGATGTGTTATGTTGTGTTATGATGTGTTATGTGTTGTGATGTGATATGATGTGTTATGTTGTGTTATGATGTGTTATGATGTGTTATGATGTGTTATGTTATGATGTGTTATGTTATGATGTGTTATGTTATGGTGTGTTATGTTATGATGTGTTATGTTGTGTTATGATGTGTTATGATGTGTTATGATGTGTTATGATGTGTTGTGTTATGATGTGTTATGTTATGATGTGTTGTGATGTGTTATGATGTGTTATGTTATGATGTGTTATGATGTGTTATGATGTGTTATGATGTGTTATGATGTGTTATGATGTGTTATGATGTGTTATGATGTGTTATGTTGTGTTATGATGTGTTATGTGTTGTGATGTGATATGATGTGTTATGTTGTGTTATGATGTGTTATGATGTGTTATGATGTGTTATGTTATGATGTGTTATGTTATGATGTGTTATGTTATGGTGTGTTATGTTATGATGTGTTATGTTGTGTTATGATGTGTTATGATGTGTTATGATGTGTTATGATGTGTTGTGTTATGATGTGTTATGTTATGATGTGTTGTGATGTGTTATGATGTGTTATGTTATGATGTGTTATGATGTGTTATGATGTGTTATGATGTGTTATGATGTGTTATGATGTGTTATGTTATGATGTGTTATGTTATGATGTGTTATGTTATGTTGTATTATGTTGTGTTATGATGTGTTATGATGTGTTATGATATGATGTGTTATGATATGATGTGTTATGTTATGATGTGTTTTGATGTGTTGTGATGTGTTATGTCGTGTTATGATGTGTTATGATGTGTTGTGATGTGTTGTTATGTGTTATGTTGTGTTATGATGTGTTATGATGTGTTATGATGTGTTATGATGTGTTATGTTATGATGTGTTGTGATGTGTTATGATGTGTTATGTTATGATGTGTTATGTTGTGTTATGTTGTGTTATGATGTGTTATGATGTGTTATGATGTGTTATGATGTGTTGTGTTATGATGTGTTATGTTATGATGTGTTGTGATGTGTTGTGTTATGATGTGTTATGATGTGTTATGTTATGATGTGTTATGATGTGTTATGATGTATTATGATGTGTTATGATGTGTTATTATGTGATATGATGTGTTATGATGTGTTATGATGTGTTATGATGTGTTATGTTATGATGTGTTATGTTATGATGTGTTATGATGTGTTATGATGTGTTATGTTGTGTTATGATATGATGTGTTATGATATGATGTGTTATGATGTGTTATGTTATGATGTGTTATGTTGTGTTATGATATGATGTGTTATGATGTGTTATGATGTGTTGTGATGTGTTATGATGTGTTATGATATGATGTGTTATGATATGATGTGTTATGTTATGATGTGTTTTGATGTGTTGTGATGTGTTATGTCGTGTTATGATGTGTTATGATGTGTTGTGATGTGTTGTGATGTGTTATGTTGTGTTATGATGTGTTATGATGTGTTATGATGTGTTATGATGTGTTATGTTATGATGTGTTGTGATGTGTTATGATGTGTTATGTTATGATGTGTTATGTTGTGTTATGCTGTGTTATGATGTGTTATGATGTGTTATGATGTGTTGTGTTATGATGTGTTATGTTATGATGTGTTGTGATGTGTTGTGTTATGATGTGTTATGATGTGTTATGTTATGATGTGTTATGATGTGTTATGATGTGTTATGATGTATTATGATGTGTTATGATGTGTTATGATGTGTTATTATGTGTTATTATGTGATGTGTTATGATGTGTTATGATGTGTTATGTTATGATGTGTTATGATGTGTTATGATGTGTTATGTTGTGTTATGATATGATGTGTTATGATATGATGTGTTATGATGTGCTATGTTATGATGTGTTATGTTGTGTTATGATATGATGTGTTATGATGTGTTATGTTATGATGTGTTATGATGTGTTATGTTGTGTTATGATGTGTTATGATGTGTTATGATATGATGTGTTATGATATGATGTGTTATGTTATGATGTGTTATGATGTATTATGATGTGTTATGTTGTGTTATGATGTGTTATGATGTGTTGTGATGTGTTATGTTGTGTTATGATGTGTTATGATGTGTTATGATGTGTTGTGATGTGTTATGTCGTGTTATGATGTGTTATGATGTGTTATGTTGTGTTATGATGTGTTATGATGTGTTGTGATGTGATATGATGTGTTATGTTGTGTTATGATGTGTTATGATGTGTTATGATGTGTTATGATGTGTTATGATGTGTTATGATGTGTTATGTTATGATGTGTTATGTTATGATGTGTTATGTTATGGTGTGTTATGTTATGATGTGTTATGTTGTGTTATGATGTGTTATGATGTGTTATGATGTGTTATGATGTGTTGTGTTATGATGTGTTATGTTATGATGTGTTGTGATGTGTTATGATGTGTTATGTTATGATGTGTTATGATGTGTTATGTTATGATGTGTTATGATGTGTTATGTTATGATGTGTTATGTTATGATGTGGTATGTTGTGATGTGTTATGATGTGCTATGTTATGATGTGTTATGATGTGTTATGATGTGTTATGATGTGTTGTGTTATGATGTGTTATGTTATGATGTGTTGTGATGTGTTATGATGTGTTATGTTATGATGTGTTATGATGTGTTATGTTATGATGTGTTGTGATATGATGTGTTATGGTATGATGTGTTATGATGTGTTATGTTATGATGTGTTATGATGTGTTATGTTATGATGTGTTATGATGTGTTATGATGTGTTATGTTACGATGTGTTATGTTATGATGTGTTATGATGTGTTATGTTATGATGTGTTATGTTATGATGTGGTGTGTTGTGATGTGTTATGATGTGTTATGTTATGATGTGTTATGATGTGTTATGTTATGATGTGTTATGATGTGTTGTGATGTGTTGTGATGTATTATGATGTGTTATGCTGTGTTGTGATGTGTTATGTTATGATGTGTTATGATGTGTTGTGATGTGTTGTGATGTGTTATGATGTGTTATGTTATGATGTGTTGTGATATGATGTGTTATGTTATGATGTGTTATGATGTGTTATGATGTGTTATGATGTGTTATGATGTGTTATGTTATGATGTGTTATGATGTGTTATGTTGTGTTATGATATGATGTGTTATGATGTGTTATGATATGATGTGTTATGATGTGTTATGTTATGATGTGTTATGTTGTGTTATGATATGATGTGTTATGTTATGATGTGGTATGTTGTGATGTGTTATGATGTGTTATGTTATGATGTGTTATGATGTGTTATGTTATGATGTGTTATGATGTGTTGTGATGTGTTGTGATGTATTATGATGTGTTATGATGTGTTGTGATGTGTTATGTTATGATGTGTTATGATGTGTTATGATGTGTTGTGATGTGTTATGTTGTGTTATGATGTGTTATGATGTGTTGTGATATGATGTGTTATGATATGATGTGTTATGATATGATGTGTTATGTTATGATGTGTTATGATATGAGGTGTTATGTTATGATGTGTTATGTTATGATGTGTTTTGATGTGTTGTGATGTGTTATGATGTGTTATGATGTGATGTGTTATGATGTGTTATGATATGATGTGTTATGTTATGATGTGTTTTGATGTGTTGTGATGTGTTATGTCGTGTTATGATGTGTTATGATGTGTTGTGATGTGATATGATGTGTTATGTTGTGTTATGATGTGTTATGATGTGTTATGATGTGTTATGATGTGTTATGATGTGTTATGATGTGTTATGTTATGATGTGTTGTGATGTGTTATGTTATGATGTGTTATGTTATGATGTGTTATGTTGTGTTATGATGTGTTATGATGTGTTATGATGTGTTGTGTTATGATGTGTTGTGTTATGATGTGTTATGTTATGATGTGTTGTGATGTGTTGTGTTATGATGTGTTATGATGTGTTATGTTATGATGTGTTATGATGTGTTATGATGTGTTATGATGTATTATGATGTGTTATGATGTGTTATGATGTGTTATTATGTGATATGATGTGTTATGATGTGTTATGATGTGTTATGTTATGATGTGTTATGTTATGATGTGTTATGATGTGTTATGATGTGTTATGTTGTGTTATGATATGATGTGTTATGATATGATGTGTTATGATGTGTTATGTTATGATGTGTTATGTTGTGTTATGATATGATGTGTTATGATGTGTTATGATGTGTTATGTTGTGTTATGATGTGTTATGATGTGTTGTGATGTGATATGATGTGTTATGTTGTGTTATGATGTGTTATGATGTGTTATGATGTGTTGTGATGTGTTATGTCGTGTTATGATGTGTTATGATGTGTTATGTTGTGTTATGATGTGTTATGTGTTGTGATGTGATATGATGTGTTATGTTGTGTTATGATGTGTTATGATGTGTTATGATGTGTTATGTTATGATGTGTTATGTTATGATGTGTTATGTTATGGTGTGTTATGTTATGATGTGTTATGTTGTGTTATGATGTGTTATGATGTGTTATGATGTGTTATGATGTGTTGTGTTATGATGTGTTATGTTATGATGTGTTGTGATGTGTTATGATGTGTTATGTTATGATGTGTTATGATGTGTTATGATGTGTTATGATGTGTTATGATGTGTTATGATGTGTTATGTTATGATGTGTTATGATGTGTTATGATGTGTTATGATGTGTTATGATGTGTTATGATGTGATATGATTTTTTATGATGTGTTATGATGTATTATGATGTGTTATGTTATGATGTGTTATGTTATGATGTGTTATGATGTGTTATGCTGTGTTGTGATGTGTTATGATGTGTTATGTTATGATGTGTTATGTTATGATGTGTTATGATGTGTTATGATGTGTTATGATGTGTTATGATGTGATATGATGTGTTATGATGTGTTATGATGTGTTATGATGTGTTATGATGTGTTGTGTTATGATGTGTTGTGTTATGTTATGATGTGTTATGTTATGATGTGTTATGATGTGTTATGACGTGTTATGTTATGATGTGTTATGATGTGTTATGATGTGTTATGATGTGTTATGATGTATTATGATGTGTTATGATGTTATATGATGTGTTATGATGTGTTATGATGTGATATGATTTTTTATGATGTGTTATGATGTATTATGATGTGTTATGTTATGATGTGTTATGTTATGATGTGTTATGATGTGTTATGATGTGTTATGTTGTGATGTGTTGTGATGTGTTGTGATGTGTTATGTGTTATGTTATGATGTGTTATGATGTGTTATGATGTGTTATGATGTATTATGATGTGTTATGATGTTATATGATGTGTTATGATGTGTTATGATGTGATATGATTTTTTATGATGTGTTATGATGTATTATGATGTGTTATGTTATGATGTGTTATGTTATGATGTGTTATGATGTGTTATGTTATGATGTGTTGTGATGTGTTATGATGTGTTGTGATGTGTTATGATGTGTTATGTTATGATGTGTTATGATGTGTTATGATGTGATATGATGTGTTATGATGTGTTATGATGTGTTATGATGTGTTATGATGTATTATGATGTGGTATGTTATGATGTGTTATGATGTGTTATGATGTGTTATGATGTGTTATGATGTGTTGTGATATGATGTGTTGTGATATGATGTGTTATGTTATGATTTGTTATGATGTGTTATGTTATGTTGTGTTATGATGTGTTATGATGTGTTATGTTGTGTTATGTTATGATGTGTTGTGATGTGTTGTGATGTATTATGATGTGTTATGATGTGTTACGATGTGTTGTGTTATGTTATGATGTGTTATGATTTGTTGTGATGTGTTGTGATGTGTTGTGATGTGTTGTGATGTGTTATGATGTGTTATGATATGATATGATATGATGTGTTGTGATATGATGTCTTATGTTATGATGTGTTGTGATATGATGTGTTATGATGTGTTATGATGTGTTATGATGTGTTATGATATGATGTGTTATGATGTGTTATGATGTGTAATGATGTGTTATGATGTGTTATGATGTGTTATGATGTGTTGTGATATGATGTGTTATGTTATGATTTGTTATGATGTGTTATGTTATGTTGTGTTATGATGTGTTATGATGTGTTATGATGTGTTATGTTGTGTTATGTTATGATGTGTTGTGATATGATGTGTTATGATGTGTTATGATGTGTTATATTATGATGTGTTATGATATGATGTGTTATGATGTGTTATGATGTGTTATGTTGTGTTATGATGTGTTGTGATGTGTTATGATGTGTTATGATGTGTTATGTTATGATGTGTTATGATGTGTTGTGATATGATGTGTTATGTTATGATGTGTTATGATGTGTTATGTTATGATGTGTTATGATGTGTTATGTTATGATGTGTTATGTTATGATGTGTTATGTTATGATGTGTTATGATGTGTTATGATGTGTTGTGTTACGATGTGTTATGTTATGATGTGCTATGTTATGATGTGGTATGTTATGATGTGGTATGTTGTGATGTGTTATGATGTGTTATGTTATGATGTGTTATGATGTGTTATGATGTGTTGTGATGTGTTGTGATGTGTTGTGATGTGTTGTGATGTGTTATGTTGTGTTATGATGTGTTATGATGTGTTGTGATGTGTTATGTTATGATGTGTTATGATGTGTTATGATGTGTTGTGATGTGTTGTGATGTGTTATGATGTGTTATGTTATGATGTGTTGTTATATGATGTGTTATGTTATGATGTGTTATGTTATGATGTGTTATGATGTGTTATGATGTGTTATGTTGTGTTATGTTGTGTTATGATGTGTTATGATGTGTTGTGATGTGTTATGTTATGATGTGTTATGATGTGTTGTGATGTGTTGTGTTGTGTTATGATGTGTTATGATGTGTTATGATGTGTTATGATGTGTTATGTTATGATGTGTTATGATGTGTTATGTTGTGTTATGATATGATGTGTTATGATATGATGTGTTATGATGTGTTATGTTATGATGTGTTATGTTGTGTTATGATATGATGTGTTATGATATGATGTGTTATGTTATGATGTGTTATGATGTGTTATGATGTGTTGTGATGTGTTATGTTGTGTTATGATGTGTTATGATGTGTTGTGATGTGTTATGTTGTGTTATGATGTGTTATGATGTGTTGTGATGTGATATGATGTGTTATGTTGTGTTATGATGTGTTATGATGTGTTATGATGTGTTATGTTGTGTTATGATGTGTTATGATATGATGTGTTATGATATGATGTGTTATGTTATGATGTGTTATGATGTGTTGTGATATGATGTGTTATGATGTGTTATGATGTGTTATATTATGATGTGTTATGATATGATGTGTTATGATGTGTTATGATGTGTTATGTTGTGTTATGATGTGTTGTGATGTGTTATGATGTGTTATGATGTGTTATGTTATGATGTGTTATGATGTGTTGTGATATGATGTGTTATGTTATGATGTGTTATGATGTGTTATGTTATGATGTGTTATGATGTGTTATGTTATGATGTGTTATGTTATGATGTGTTATGTTATGATGTGTTATGATGTGTTATGATGTGTTGTGTTACGATGTGTTATGTTATGATGTGCTATGTTATGATGTGGTATGTTATGATGTGGTATGTTGTGATGTGTTATGATGTGTTATGTTATGATGTGTTATGATGTGTTATGATGTGTTGTGATGTGTTGTGATGTGTTGTGATGTGTTGTGATGTGTTATGTTGTGTTATGATGTGTTATGATGTGTTGTGATGTGTTATGTTATGATGTGTTATGATGTGTTATGATGTGTTGTGATGTGTTGTGATGTGTTATGATGTGTTATGTTATGATGTGTTGTTATATGATGTGTTATGTTATGATGTGTTATGTTATGATGTGTTATGATGTGTTATGATGTGTTATGTTGTGTTATGTTGTGTTATGATGTGTTATGATGTGTTGTGATGTGTTATGTTATGATGTGTTATGATGTGTTGTGATGTGTTGTGTTGTGTTATGATGTGTTATGATGTGTTATGATGTGTTATGATGTGTTATGTTATGATGTGTTATGATGTGTTATGTTGTGTTATGATATGATGTGTTATGATATGATGTGTTATGATGTGTTATGTTATGATGTGTTATGTTGTGTTATGATATGATGTGTTATGATATGATGTGTTATGTTATGATGTGTTATGATGTGTTATGATGTGTTGTGATGTGTTATGTTGTGTTATGATGTGTTATGATGTGTTGTGATGTGTTATGTTGTGTTATGATGTGTTATGATGTGTTGTGATGTGATATGATGTGTTATGTTGTGTTATGATGTGTTATGATGTGTTATGATGTGTTATGTTGTGTTATGATGTGTTATGATATGATGTGTTATGATATGATGTGTTATGTTATGATGTGTTATGATGTGTTGTGATGTGTTGTGATGTGTCGTGTTATGATGTGTTATGATGTGTTATGTTGTGTTATGATGTGTTATGATGTGTTGTGATGTGATATGATGTGTTATGTTGTGTTATGATGTGTTATGATGTGTTATGATGTGTTATGTTATGATGTGTTATGTTATGATGTGTTATGCTGTGTTATGATGTGTTATGTTATGGTGTGTTATGTTATGATGTGTTATGTTGTGTTATGATGTGTTATGATGTGTTATGATGTGTTATGATGTGTTGTGTTATGATGTGTTGTGTTATGTTATGATGTGTTATGTTATGATGTGTTATGATGTGTTATGACGTGTTATGTTATGATGTGTTATGATGTGTTATGATGTGTTATGATGTATTATGATGTGTTATGATGTTATATGATGTGTTATGATGTGTTATGATGTGATATGATTTTTTATGATGTGTTATGATGTATTATGATGTGTTATGTTATGATGTGTTATGTTATGATGTGTTATGATGTGTTATGATGTGTTATGTTATGATGTGTTGTGATGTGTTGTGATGTGTTGTGATGTGTTATGTGTTATGTTATGATGTGTTATGATGTGTTATGATGTGTTATGATGTATTATGATGTGTTATGATGTTATATGATGTGTTATGATGTGTTATGATGTGATATGATTTTTTATGATGTGTTATGATGTATTATGATGTGTTATGTTATGATGTGTTATGTTATGATGTGTTATGATGTGTTATGTTATGATGTGTTGTGATGTGTTATGATGTGTTGTGATGTGTTATGATGTGTTATGTTATGATGTGTTATGATGTGTTATGATGTGATATGATGTGTTATGATGTGTTATGATGTGTTATGATGTGTTATGATGTATTATGATGTGGTATGTTATGATGTGTTATGATGTGTTATGATGTGTTATGTTATGATGTGTTATGATGTGTTATGATGTGTTATGATGTGTTATGATATGTTGTGTTATGATGTGTTATGATGTGTTATGATGTGTTATGTTATGATGTGTTATGATTTGTTATGATGTGTTATGTTATGTTGTGTTATGATGTGTTATGATGTGTTATGTTGTGTTATGTTATGATGTGTTGTGATGTATTATGATGTGTTTTGATGTGTTATGATGTGTTATGATGTGTTATGATGTGTTATGTTATGATGTGTTGTGATATGATGTGTTATGTTATGATGTGTTATGTTATGATGTGTTATGTTATGATGTGTTATGATGTGTTATGTTACGATGTGTTATGTTATGATGTGTTATGATGTGTTATGTTATGATGTGTTATGTTATGATGTGGTATGTTGTGATGTGTTATGATGTGTTATGTTATGATGTGTTATGATGTGTTATGATGTGTTGTGATGTGTTATGATGTGTTATGTTATGATGTGTTGTGATATGATGTGTTATGGTATGATGTGTTATGATGTGTTATGTTATGATGTGTTATGATGTGTTATGTTATGATGTGTTATGATGTGTTATGTTACGATGTGTTATGTTATGATGTGTTATGATGTGGTATGTTATGATGTGTTATGTTATGATGTGGTATGTTGTGATGTGTTATGATGTGTTATGTTATGATGTGTTATGATGTGTTATGATGTGTTATGTTATGATGTGTTATGATGTGTTGTGATGTGTTGTGATGTATTGTGATGTGTTATGATGTGTTGTGATGTGTTATATTATGATGTGTTATGATGTGTTGTGATGTGTTGTGATGTGTTATGATGTGTTATGATGTGTTATGTTATGATGTGTTGTGATATGTTGTGTTATGTTATGATGTGTTATGATGTGTTATGTTGTGTTATGATGTGTTATGATGTGTTATGATGTGTTATGATGTGTTATGTTATGATGTGTTATGATGTGTTATGATGTGTTATGATATGATGTGTTATGATGTGTTATGTTATGATGTGTTATGTTGTGTTATGATATGATGTGTTATGATGTGTTATATTATGATGTGTTATGATGTGTTATGTTGTGTTATGATGTGTTATGATGTGTTATGATATGATGTGTTATGTTATGATGTGTTTTGATGTGTTGTGATGTGTTATGTCGTGTTATGATGTGTTATGATGTGTTGTGATGTGTTGTTATGTGTTATGTTGTGTTATGATGTGTTATGATGTGTTATGATGTGTTATGATGTGTTATGTTATGATGTGTTGTGATGTGTTATGATGTGTTATGTTATGATGTGTTATGTTGTGTTATGTTGTGTTATGATGTGTTATGATGTGTTATGATGTGTTATGATGTGTTGTGTTATGATGTGTTATGTTATGATGTGTTGTGTTATGATGTGTTATGATGTGTTATGTTATGATGTGTTATGATGTGTTATGATGTGTTATGATGTATTATGATGTGTTATGATGTGTTATTATGTGATATGATGTGTTATGATGTGTTATGATGTGTTATGATGTGTTATGTTATGATGTGTTATGATGTGTTATGATGTGTTATGTTGTGTTATGATATGATGTGTTATGATATGATGTGTTATGATGTGTTATGTTATGATGTGTTATGTTGTGTTATGATATGATGTGTTATGATGTGTTATGATGTGTTGTGATGTGTTATGATGTGTTATGATATGATGTGTTATGATATGATGTGTTATGTTATGATGTGTTTTGATGTGTTGTGATGTGTTATGTCGTGTTATGATGTGTTATGATGTGTTGTGATGTGTTGTGATGTGTTATGTTGTGTTATGATGTGTTATGATGTGTTATGATGTGTTATGATGTGTTATGTTATGATGTGTTGTGATGTGTTATGATGTGTTATGTTATGATGTGTTATGTTGTGTTATGCTGTGTTATGATGTGTTATGATGTGTTATGATGTGTTGTGTTATGATGTGTTATGTTATGATGTGTTGTGATGTGTTGTGTTATGATGTGTTATGATGTGTTATGTTATGATGTGTTATGATGTGTTATGATGTGTTATGATGTATTATGATGTGTTATGATGTGTTATGATGTGTTATTATGTGTTATTATGTGATGTGTTATGATGTGTTATGATGTGTTATGTTATGATGTGTTATGATGTGTTATGATGTGTTATGTTGTGTTATGATATGATGTGTTATGATATGATGTGTTATGATGTGCTATGTTATGATGTGTTATGTTGTGTTATGATATGATGTGTTATGATGTGTTATGTTATGATGTGTTATGATGTGTTATGTTGTGTTATGATGTGTTATGATGTGTTATGATATGATGTGTTATGATATGATGTGTTATGTTATGATGTGTTATGATGTATTATGATGTGTTATGTTGTGTTATGATGTGTTGTGATGTGTTATGTTGTGTTATGATGTGTTATGATGTGTTATGATGTGTTGTGATGTGTTATGTCGTGTTATGATGTGTTATGATGTGTTATGTTGTGTTATGATGTGTTATGATGTGTTGTGATGTGATATGATGTGTTATGTTGTGTTATGATGTGTTATGATGTGTTATGATGTGTTATGATGTGTTATGATGTGTTATGTTATGATGTGTTATGTTATGATGTGTTATGTTATGGTGTGTTATGTTATGATGTGTTATGTTGTGTTATGATGTGTTATGATGTGTTATGATGTGTTATGATGTGTTGTGTTATGATGTGTTATGTTATGATGTGTTGTGATGTGTTATGATGTGTTATGTTATGATGTGTTATGATGTGTTATGTTATGATGTGTTATGATGTGTTATGTTATGATGTGTTATGTTATGATGTGGTATGTTGTGATGTGTTATGATGTGCTATGTTATGATGTGTTATGATGTGTTATGATGTGTTATGATGTGTTGTGTTATGATGTGTTATGTTATGATGTGTTGTGATGTGTTATGATGTGTTATGTTATGATGTGTTATGATGTGTTATGTTATGATGTGTTGTGATATGATGTGTTATGGTATGATGTGTTATGATGTGTTATGTTATGATGTGTTATGATGTGTTATGTTATGATGTGTTATGATGTGTTATGATGTGTTATGTTACGATGTGTTATGTTATGATGTGTTATGATGTGTTATGTTATGATGTGTTATGTTATGATGTGGTGTGTTGTGATGTGTTATGATGTGTTATGTTATGATGTGTTATGATGTGTTATGTTATGATGTGTTATGATGTGTTGTGATGTGTTGTGATGTATTATGATGTGTTATGCTGTGTTGTGATGTGTTATGTTATGATGTGTTATGATGTGTTGTGATGTGTTGTGATGTGTTATGATGTGTTATGTTATGATGTGTTGTGATATGATGTGTTATGTTATGATGTGTTATGATGTGTTATGATGTGTTATGATGTGTTATGTTATGATGTGTTATGATGTGTTATGTTGTGTTATGATATGATGTGTTATGATGTGTTATGATATGATGTGTTATGATGTGTTATGTTATGATGTGTTATGTTGTGTTATGATATGATGTGTTATGTTATGATGTGGTATGTTGTGATGTGTTATGATGTGTTATGTTATGATGTGTTATGATGTGTTATGATGTGTTATGTTATGATGTGTTATGATGTGTTGTGATGTGTTGTGATGTATTATGATGTGTTATGATGTGTTGTGATGTGTTATGTTATGATGTGTTATGATGTGTTATGATGTGTTGTGATGTGTTATGTTGTGTTATGATGTGTTATGATGTGTTGTGATATGATGTGTTATGATATGATGTGTTATGATATGATGTGTTATGTTATGATGTGTTATGATATGAGGTGTTATGTTATGATGTGTTATGTTATGATGTGTTTTGATGTGTTGTGATGTGTTATGATGTGTTATGATGTGTTATGATGTGATGTGTTATGATGTGTTATGATATGATGTGTTATGTTATGATGTGTTTTGATGTGTTGTGATGTGTTATGTCGTGTTATGATGTGTTATGATGTGTTGTGATGTGATATGATGTGTTATGTTGTGTTATGATGTGTTATGATGTGTTATGATGTGTTATGATGTGTTATGATGTGTTATGATGTGTTATGTTATGATGTGTTGTGATGTGTTATGTTATGATGTGTTATGTTATGATGTGTTATGTTGTGTTATGATGTGTTATGATGTGTTATGATGTGTTGTGTTATGATGTGTTGTGTTATTATGTGTTATGTTATGATGTGTTGTGATGTGTTGTGTTATGATGTGTTATGATGTGTTATGTTATGATGTGTTATGATGTGTTATGATGTGTTATGATGTATTATGATGTGTTATGATGTGTTATGATGTGTTATTATGTGATATGATGTGTTATGATGTGTTATGATGTGTTATGTTATGATGTGTTATGTTATGATGTGTTATGATGTGTTATGATGTGTTATGTTGTGTTATGATATGATGTGTTATGATATGATGTGTTATGATGTGTTATGTTATGATGTGTTATGTTGTGTTATGATATGATGTGTTATGATGTGTTATGATGTGTTATGTTGTGTTATGATGTGTTATGATGTGTTGTGATGTGATATGATGTGTTATGTTGTGTTATGATGTGTTATGATGTGTTATGATGTGTTGTGATGTGTTATGTCGTGTTATGATGTGTTATGATGTGTTATGTTGTGTTATGATGTGTTATGTGTTGTGATGTGATATGATGTGTTATGTTGTGTTATGATGTGTTATGATGTGTTATGATGTGTTATGTTATGATGTGTTATGTTATGATGTGTTATGTTATGGTGTGTTATGTTATGATGTGTTATGTTGTGTTATGATGTGTTATGATGTGTTATGATGTGTTATGATGTGTTGTGTTATGATGTGTTATGTTATGATGTGTTGTGATGTGTTATGATGTGTTATGTTATGATGTGTTATGATGTGTTATGATGTGTTATGATGTGTTATGATGTGTTATGATGTGTTATGTTATGATGTGTTATGATGTGTTATGATGTGTTATGATGTGTTATGATGTGTTATGATGTGATATGATTTTTTATGATGTGTTATGATGTATTATGATGTGTTATGTTATGATGTGTTATGTTATGATGTGTTATGATGTGTTATGATGTGTTGTGATGTGTTATGATGTGTTATGTTATGATGTGTTATGTTATGATGTGTTATGATGTGTTATGATGTGTTATGATGTGTTATGATGTGATATGATGTGTTATGATGTGTTATGATGTGTTATGATGTGTTATGATGTGTTGTGTTATGATGTGTTGTGTTATGTTATGATGTGTTATGTTATGATGTGTTATGATGTGTTATGACGTGTTATGTTATGATGTGTTATGATGTGTTATGATGTGTTATGATGTGTTATGATGTATTATGATGTGTTATGATGTTATATGATGTGTTATGATGTGTTATGATGTGATATGATTTTTTATGATGTGTTATGATGTATTATGATGTGTTATGTTATGATGTGTTATGTTATGATGTGTTATGATGTGTTATGATGTGTTATGTTGTGATGTGTTGTGATGTGTTGTGATGTGTTATGTGTTATGTTATGATGTGTTATGATGTGTTATGATGTGTTATGATGTATTATGATGTGTTATGATGTTATATGATGTGTTATGATGTGTTATGATGTGATATGATTTTTTATGATGTGTTATGATGTATTATGATGTGTTATGTTATGATGTGTTATGTTATGATGTGTTATGATGTGTTATGTTATGATGTGTTGTGATGTGTTATGATGTGTTGTGATGTGTTATGATGTGTTATGTTATGATGTGTTATGATGTGTTATGATGTGATATGATGTGTTATGATGTGTTATGATGTGTTATGATGTGTTATGATGTATTATGATGTGGTATGTTATGATGTGTTATGATGTGTTATGATGTGTTATGTTATGATGTGTTATGATGTGTTATGATGTGTTATGATGTGTTATGATATGTTGTGTTATGATGTGTTATGATGTGTTATGATGTGTTATGTTATGATGTGTTATGATTTGTTATGATGTGTTATGTTATGTTGTGTTATGATGTGTTATGATGTGTTATGTTGTGTTATGTTATGATGTGTTGTGATGTATTATGATGTGTTATGATGTGTTATGATGTGTTATGATGTGTTATGTTATGATGTGTTGTGATATGATGTGTTATGTTATGATGTGTTATGTTATGATGTGTTATGTTATGATGTGTTATGATGTGTTATGTTACGATGTGTTATGTTATGATGTGTTATGATGTGTTATGTTATGATGTGTTATGTTATGATGTGGTATGTTGTGATGTGTTATGATGTGTTATGTTATGATGTGTTATGATGTGTTATGATGTGTTGTGATGTGTTATGATGTGTTATGTTATGATGTGTTGTGATATGATGTGTTATGGTATGATGTGTTATGATGTGTTATGTTATGATGTGTTATGATGTGTTATGTTATGATGTGTTATGATGTGTTATGTTACGATGTGTTATGTTATGATGTGTTATGATGTGGTATGTTATGATGTGTTATGTTATGATGTGGTATGTTGTGATGTGTTATGATGTGTTATGTTATGATGTGTTATGATGTGTTATGATGTGTTATGTTATGATGTGTTATGATGTGTTGTGATGTGTTGTGATGTATTATGATGTGTTATGATGTGTTGTGATGTGTTATATTATGATGTGTTATGATGTGTTGTGATGTGTTGTGATGTGTTATGATGTGTTATGATGTGTTATGTTATGATGTGTTGTGATATGTTGTGTTATGTTATGATGTGTTATGATGTGTTATGTTGTGTTATGATGTGTTATGATGTGTTATGATGTGTTATGATGTGTTATGTTATGATGTGTTATGATGTGTTATGATGTGTTATGATATGATGTGTTATGATGTGTTATGTTATGATGTGTTATGTTGTGTTATGATATGATGTGTTATGATGTGTTATATTATGATGTGTTATGATGTGTTATGTTGTGTTATGATGTGTTATGATGTGTTATGATATGATGTGTTATGATATGATGTGTTATGTTATGATGTGTTTTGATGTGTTGTGATGTGTTATGTCGTGTTATGATGTGTTATGATGTGTTGTGATGTGTTGTTATGTGTTATGTTGTGTTATGATGTGTTATGATGTGTTATGATGTGTTATGATGTGTTATGTTATGATGTGTTGTGATGTGTTATGATGTGTTATGTTATGATGTGTTATGTTGTGTTATGTTGTGTTATGATGTGTTATGATGTGTTATGATGTGTTATGATGTGTTGTGTTATGATGTGTTATGTTATGATGTGTTGTGATGTGTTGTGTTATGATGTGTTATGATGTGTTATGTTATGATGTGTTATGATGTGTTATGATGTATTATGATGTGTTATGATGTGTTATTATGTGATATGATGTGTTATGATGTGTTATGATGTGTTATGATGTGTTATGTTATGATGTGTTATGTTATGATGTGTTATGATGTGTTATGATGTGTTATGTTGTGTTATGATATGATGTGTTATGATATGATGTGTTATGATGTGTTATGTTATGATGTGTTATGTTGTGTTATGATATGATGTGTTATGATGTGTTATGATGTGTTGTGATGTGTTATGATGTGTTATGATATGATGTGTTATGATATGATGTGTTATGTTATGATGTGTTTTGATGTGTTGTGATGTGTTATGTCGTGTTATGATGTGTTATGATGTGTTGTGATGTGTTGTGATGTGTTATGTTGTGTTATGATGTGTTATGATGTGTTATGATGTGTTATGATGTGTTATGTTATGATGTGTTGTGATGTGTTATGATGTGTTATGTTATGATGTGTTATGTTGTGTTATGCTGTGTTATGATGTGTTATGATGTGTTATGATGTGTTGTGTTATGATGTGTTATGTTATGATGTGTTGTGATGTGTTGTGTTATGATGTGTTATGATGTGTTATGTTATGATGTGTTATGATGTGTTATGATGTGTTATGATGTATTATGATGTGTTATGATGTGTTATGATGTGTTATTATGTGTTATTATGTGATATGATGTGTTATGATGTGTTATGATGTGTTATGATGTGTTATGTTATGATGTGTTATGATGTGTTATGATGTGTTATGTTGTGTTATGATATGATGTGTTATGATATGATGTGTTATGATGTGCTATGTTATGATGTGTTATGTTGTGTTATGATATGATGTGTTATGATGTGTTATGTTATGATGTGTTATGATGTGTTATGTTGTGTTATGATGTGTTATGATGTGTTATGATATGATGTGTTATGATATGATGTGTTATGTTATGATGTGTTATGATGTATTATGATGTGTTATGTTGTGTTATGATGTGTTATGATGTGTTGTGATGTGTTATGTTGTGTTATGATGTGTTATGATGTGTTATGATGTGTTATGATGTGTTGTGATGTGTTATGTCGTGTTATGATGTGTTATGATGTGTTATGTTGTGTTATGATGTGTTATGATGTGTTGTGATGTGATATGATGTGTTATGTTGTGTTATGATGTGTTATGATGTGTTATGATGTGTTATGATGTGTTATGATGTGTTATGTTATGATGTGTTATGTTATGATGTGTTATGTTATGGTGTGTTATGTTATGATGTGTTATGTTGTGTTATGATGTGTTATGATGTGTTATGATGTGTTATGATGTGTTGTGTTATGATGTGTTATGTTATGATGTGTTGTGATGTGTTATGATGTGTTATGTTATGATGTGTTATGATGTGTTATGTTATGATGTGTTATGATGTGTTATGTTATGATGTGTTATGTTATGATGTGGTATGTTGTGATGTGTTATGATGTGCTATGTTATGATGTGTTATGATGTGTTATGATGTGTTGTGATGTGTTGTGATGTGTTATGATGTGTTATGATGTGTTATGTTATGATGTGTTGTGATATGATGTGTTATGGTATGATGTGTTATGATGTGTTATGTTATGATGTGTTATGATGTGTTATGTTATGATGTGTTATGATGTGTTATGATGTGTTATGTTACGATGTGTTATGTTATGATGTGTTATGATGTGTTATGTTATGATGTGTTATGTTATGATGTGGTGTGTTGTGATGTGTTATGATGTGTTATGTTATGATGTGTTATGATGTGTTATGTTATGATGTGTTATGATGTGTTGTGATGTGTTGTGATGTATTATGATGTGTTATGCTGTGTTGTGATGTGTTATGTTATGATGTGTTATGATGTGTTGTGATGTGTTGTGATGTGTTATGATGTGTTATGTTATGATGTGTTGTGATATGATGTGTTATGTTATGATGTGTTATGATGTGTTATGATGTGTTATGATGTGTTATGTTATGATGTGTTATGATGTGTTATGTTGTGTTATGATATGATGTGTTATGATGTGTTATGATATGATGTGTTATGATGTGTTATGTTATGATGTGTTATGTTGTGTTATGATATGATGTGTTATGTTATGATGTGGTATGTTGTGATGTGTTATGATGTGTTATGTTATGATGTGTTATGATGTGTTATGATGTGTTATGTTATGATGTGTTATGATGTGTTGTGATGTGTTGTGATGTATTATGATGTGTTATGATGTGTTGTGATGTGTTATGTTATGATGTGTTATGATGTGTTATGATGTGTTGTGATGTGTTATGTTGTGTTATGATGTGTTATGATGTGTTGTGATATGATGTGTTATGATATGATGTGTTATGATATGATGTGTTATGTTATGATGTGTTATGATATGATGTGTTATGTTATGATGTGTTATGTTATGATGTGTTTTGATGTGTTGTGATGTGTTATGATGTGTTATGATGTGTTATGATGTGATGTGTTATGATGTGTTATGATATGATGTGTTATGTTATGATGTGTTTTGATGTGTTGTGATGTGTTATGTCGTGTTATGATGTGTTATGATGTGTTGTGATGTGATATGATGTGTTATGATGTGTTATGATGTGTTATGATGTGTTATGATGTGTTATGATGTGTTATGTTATGATGTGTTGTGATGTGTTATGATGTGTTATGTTATGATGTGTTATGTTATGATGTGTTATGTTGTGTTATGTTGTGTTATGATGTGTTATGATGTGTTATGATGTGTTATGATGTGTTATGATGTGTTGTGTTATGATGTGTTGTGTTATGATGTGTTATGTTATGATGTGTTGTGATGTGTTGTGTTATGATGTGTTATGATGTGTTATGTTATGATGTGTTATGATGTGTTATGATGTGTTATGATGTATTATGATGTGTTATGATGTGTTATGATGTGTTATTATGTGATATGATGTGTTATGATGTGTTATGATGTGTTATGTTATGATGTGTTATGTTATGATGTGTTATGATGTGTTATGATGTGTTATGTTGTGTTATGATATGATGTGTTATGATATGATGTGTTATGATGTGTTATGTTATGATGTGTTATGTTGTGTTATGATATGATGTGTTATGATGTGTTATGATGTGTTATGTTGTGTTATGATGTGTTATGATGTGTTGTGATGTGATATGATGTGTTATGTTGTGTTATGATGTGTTATGATGTGTTATGATGTGTTGTGATGTGTTATGTCGTGTTATGATGTGTTATGATGTGTTATGTTGTGTTATGATGTGTTATGTGTTGTGATGTGATATGATGTGTTATGTTGTGTTATGATGTGTTATGATGTGTTATGATGTGTTATGTTATGATGTGTTATGTTATGATGTGTTATGTTATGGTGTGTTATGTTATGATGTGTTATGTTGTGTTATGATGTGTTATGATGTGTTATGATGTGTTATGATGTGTTGTGTTATGATGTGTTATGTTATGATGTGTTGTGATGTGTTATGATGTGTTATGTTATGATGTGTTATGATGTGTTATGATGTGTTATGATGTGTTATGATGTGTTATGTTATGATGTGTTATGATGTGTTATGATGTGTTATGATGTGTTATGATGTGTTATGATGTGTTATGATGTGATATGATTTTTTATGATGTGTTATGATGTATTATGATGTGTTATGTTATGATGTGTTATGTTATGATGTGTTATGATGTGTTATGATGTGTTATGTTATGATGTGTTGTGATGTGTTATGATGTGTTATGTTATGATGTGTTATGTTATGATGTGTTATGATGTGTTATGATGTGTTATGATGTGTTATGATGTGATATGATGTGTTATGATGTGTTATGATGTGTTATGTGTTATGATGTGTTATGATGTATTATGATGTGGTATGTTATGATGTGTTATGATGTGTTATGTTATGATGTGTTATGATATGTTGTGTTATGATGTGTTGTGTTATGATGAGTTATGATGTGTTATGTTGTGTTATGTTATGATATGTTATGATGTGTTATGATGTGTTATGATTTGTTATGATGTGTTATGTTATGTTGTGTTATGATGTGTTATGATGTGTTATGATGTGTTATGTTGTGTTATGTTATGATGTGTTGTGATGTATTATGATGTGTTATGATGTGTTATGATGTGTTATGTTATGATGTGTTGTGATATGATGTGTTATGTTATGATGTGTTATGATGTGTTATGTTATGATGTGTTATGATGTGTTATGTTACGATGTGTTATGTTATGATGTGTTATGATGTGTTATGTTATGATGTGGTATGTTGTGATGTGTTATGATGTGTTATGATGTGTTATGATGTGTTGTGATGTGTTATGATGTGTTATGATGTGTTATGTTATGATGTGTTGTGATATGATGTGTTATGGTATGATGTGGTATGATGTGTTATGATGTGTTATGTTATGATGTGTTATGTTATGATGTGTTATGATGTGTTATGTTACGATGTGTTATGTTATGATGTGTTATGATGTGTTATGTTATGATGTGTTATGTTATGATGTGGTATGTTGTGATGTGTTATGATGTGTTATGTTATGATGTGTTATGATGTGTTGTGATGTGTTATGATATGATGTGTTATGATGTGTTATGATATGATGTGTTATGATGTGTTATGTTATGATGTGTTATGTTGTGTTATGATATGATGTGTTATGATGTGTTATGATATGATGTGTTATGTTATGATGTGTTTTGATGTGTTGTGATGTGTTATGTCGTGTTATGATGTGTTATGATGTGTTGTGATGTGATATGATGTGTTATGTTGTGTTATGATGTGTTATGATGTGTTATGATGTGTTATGATGTGTTATGATGTGTTATGTTATGATGTGTTGTGATGTGTTATGATGTGTTATGTTATGATGTGTTATGTTATGATGTGTTATGTTGTGTTATGTTGTGTTATGATGTGTTATGATGTGTTATGATGTGTTATGATGTGTTGTGTTATGATGTGGTGTGTTGTGATGTGTTATGATGTGTTATGTTATGATGTGTTATGATGTGTTATGTTATGATGTGTTATGATGTGTTGTGATGTGTTGTGATGTATTATGATGTGTTATGCTGTGTTGTGATGTGTTATGTTATGATGTGTTATGATGTGTTGTGATGTGTTGTGATGTGTTATGATGTGTTATGTTATGATGTGTTGTGATATGATGTGTTATGTTATGATGTGTTATGATGTGTTATGATGTGTTATGATGTGTTATGTTATGATGTGTTATGTTATGATGTGTTATGTTATGATGTGTTTTGATGTGTTGTGATGTGTTATGATGTGTTATGATGTGTTATGATGTGATGTGTTATGATGTGTTATGATATGATGTGTTATGTTATGATGTGTTTTGATGTGTTGTGATGTGTTATGTCGTGTTATGATGTGTTATGATGTGTTGTGATGTGATATGATGTGTTATGATGTGTTATGATGTGTTATGATGTGTTATGATGTGTTATGATGTGTTATGTTATGATGTGTTGTGATGTGTTATGATGTGTTATGTTATGATGTGTTATGTTATGATGTGTTATGTTGTGTTATGTTGTGTTATGATGTGTTATGATGTGTTATGATGTGTTATGATGTGTTATGATGTGTTGTGTTATGATGTGTTGTGTTATGATGTGTTATGTTATGATGTGTTGTGATGTGTTGTGTTATGATGTGTTATGATGTGTTATGTTATGATGTGTTATGATGTGTTATGATGTGTTATGATGTATTATGATGTGTTATGATGTGTTATGATGTGTTATTATGTGATATGATGTGTTATGATGTGTTATGATGTGTTATGTTATGATGTGTTATGTTGTGATGTGTTATGATGTGTTATGATGTGTTATGTTGTGTTATGATATGATGTGTTATGATATGATGTGTTATGATGTGTTATGTTATGATGTGTTATGTTGTGTTATGATATGATGTGTTATGATGTGTTATGATGTGTTATGTTGTGTTATGATGTGTTATGATGTGTTGTGATGTGATATGATGTGTTATGTTGTGTTATGATGTGTTATGATGTGTTATGATGTGTTGTGATGTGTTATGTCGTGTTATGATGTGTTATGATGTGTTATGTTGTGTTATGATGTGTTATGTGTTGTGATGTGATATGATGTGTTATGTTGTGTTATGATGTGTTATGATGTGTTATGATGTGTTATGTTATGATGTGTTATGTTATGATGTGTTATGTTATGGTGTGTTATGTTATGATGTGTTATGATGTGTTATGATGTGTTATGATGTGTTATGATGTGTTATGATGTGTTGTGTTATGATGTGTTATGTTATGATGTGTTGTGATGTGTTATGATGTGTTATGTTATGATGTGTTATGATGTGTTATGCTGTGTTATGATGTGTTATGATGTGTTATGTTATGATGTGTTATGATGTGTTATGATGTGTTATGATGTGTTATGATGTGTTATGATGTGTTATGATGTGATATGATTTTTTATGATGTGTTATGATGTATTATGATGTGTTATGTTATGATGTGTTATGTTATGATGTGTTATGATGTGTTATGATGTGTTATGTTATGATGTGTTGTGATGTGTTATGATGTGTTATGTTATGATGTGTTATGTTATGATGTGTTATGATGTGTTATGATGTGTTATGATGTGTTATGATGTGATATGATGTGTTATGATGTGTTATGATGTGTTATGTGTTATGATGTGTTATGATGTATTATGATGTGGTATGTTATGATGTGTTATGATGTGTTATGTTATGATGTGTTATGATATGTTGTGTTATGATGTGTTGTGTTATGATGAGTTATGATGTGTTATGTTGTGTTATGTTATGATATGTTATGATGTGTTATGATGTGTTATGATTTGTTATGATGTGTTATGTTATGTTGTGTTATGATGTGTTATGATGTGTTATGATGTGTTATGTTGTGTTATGTTATGATGTGTTGTGATGTATTATGATGTGTTATGATGTGTTATGATGTGTTATGTTATGATGTGTTGTGATATGATGTGTTATGTTATGATGTGTTATGATGTGTTATGTTATGATGTGTTATGATGTGTTATGTTACGATGTGTTATGTTATGATGTGTTATGATGTGTTATGTTATGATGTGGTATGTTGTGATGTGTTATGATGTGTTATGATGTGTTATGATGTGTTGTGATGTGTTATGATGTGTTATGATGTGTTATGTTATGATGTGTTGTGATATGATGTGTTATGGTATGATGTGTTATGATGTGTTATGATGTGTTATGTTATGATGTGTTATGTTATGATGTGTTATGATGTGTTATGTTACGATGTGTTATGTTATGATGTGTTATGATGTGTTATGTTATGATGTGTTATGTTATGATGTGGTATGTTGTGATGTGTTATGATGTGTTATGTTATGATGTGTTATGATGTGTTGTGATGTGTTATGATATGATGTGTTATGATGTGTTATGATATGATGTGTTATGATGTGTTATGTTATGATGTGTTATGTTGTGTTATGATATGATGTGTTATGATGTGTTATGATATGATGTGTTATGTTATGATGTGTTTTGATGTGTTGTGATGTGTTATGTCGTGTTATGATGTGTTATGATGTGGTGTGATGTGATATGATGTGTTATGTTGTGTTATGATGTGTTATGATGTGTTATGATGTGTTATGATGTGTTATGATGTGTTATGTTATGATGTGTTGTGATGTGTTATGATGTGTTATGTTATGATGTGTTATGTTATGATGTGTTATGTTGTGTTATGTTGTGTTATGATGTGTTATGATGTGTTATGATGTGTTATGATGTGTTGTGTTATGATGTGGTGTGTTGTGATGTGTTATGATGTGTTATGTTATGATGTGTTATGATGTGTTATGTTATGATGTGTTATGATGTGTTGTGATGTGTTGTGATGTATTATGATGTGTTATGCTGTGTTGTGATGTGTTATGTTATGATGTGTTATGATGTGTTGTGATGTGTTGTGATGTGTTATGATGTGTTATGTTATGATGTGTTGTGATATGATGTGTTATGTTATGATGTGTTATGATGTGTTATGATGTGTTATGATGTGTTATGTTATGATGTGTTATGATGTGTTATGTTGTGTTATGATATGATGTGTTATGATGTGTTATGATATGATGTGTTATGATGTGTTATGTTATGATGTGTTATGTTGTGTTATGATATGATGTGTTATGTTATGATGTGGTATGTTGTGATGTGTTATGATGTGTTATGTTATGATGTGTTATGATGTGTTATGATGTGTTATGTTATGATGTGTTATGATGTGTTGTGATGTGTTGTGATGTATTATGATGTGTTATGATGTGTTGTGATGTGTTATGTTATGATGTGTTATGATGTGTTATGATGTGTTGTGATGTGTTATGTTGTGTTATGATGTGTTATGATGTGTTGTGATATGATGTGTTATGATATGATGTGTTATGATATGATGTGTTATGTTATGATGTGTTATGATATGATGTGTTATGTTATGATGTGTTATGTTATGATGTGTTTTGATGTGTTGTGATGTGTTATGATGTGTTATGATGTGTTATGATGTGATGTGTTATGATGTGTTATGATATGATGTGTTATGTTATGATGTGTTTTGATGTGTTGTGATGTGTTATGTCGTGTTATGATGTGTTATGATGTGTTGTGATGTGATATGATGTGTTATGTTGTGTTATGATGTGTTATGATGTGTTATGATGTGTTATGATGTGTTATGATGTGTTATGATGTGTTATGTTATGATGTGTTGTGATGTGTTATGATGTGTTATGTTATGATGTGTTATGTTATGATGTGTTATGTTGTGTTATGTTGTGTTATGATGTGTTATGATGTGTTATGATGTGTTGTGTTATGATGTGTTGTGTTATGATGTGTTATGTTATGATGTGTTGTGATGTGTTGTGTTATGATGTGTTATGATGTGTTATGTTATGATGTGTTATGATGTGTTATGATGTGTTATGATGTATTATGATGTGTTATGATGTGTTATGATGTGTTATTATGTGATATGATGTGTTATGATGTGTTATGATGTGTTATGTTATGATGTGTTATGTTATGATGTGTTATGATGTGTTATGATGTGTTATGTTGTGTTATGATATGATGTGTTATGATATGATGTGTTATGATGTGTTATGTTATGATGTGTTATGTTGTGTTATGATATGATGTGTTATGATGTGTTATGATGTGTTATGTTGTGGTATGATGTGTTATGATGTGTTTTGATGTGATATGATGTGTTATGTTGTGTTATGATGTGTTATGATGTGTTATGATGTGTTGTGATGTGTTATGTCGTGTTATGATGTGTTATGATGTGTTATGTTGTGTTATGATGTGTTATGTGTTGTGATGTGATATGATGTGTTATGTTGTGTTATGATGTGTTATGATGTGTTATGATGTGTTATGTTATGATGTGTTATGTTATGATGTGTTATGTTATGGTGTGTTATGTTATGATGTGTTATGTTGTGTTATGATGTGTTATGATGTGTTATGATGTGTTATGATGTGTTGTGTTATGATGTGTTATGTTATGATGTGTTGTGATGTGTTATGATGTGTTATGTTATGATGTGTTATGATGTGTTATGATGTGTTATGATGTGTTATGATGTGTTATGTTATGATGTGTTATGATGTGTTATGATGTGTTATGATGTGTTATGATGTGTTATGATGTGATATGATTTTTTATGATGTGTTATGATGTATTATGATGTGTTATGTTATGATGTGTTATGTTATGATGTGTTATGATGTGTTATGATGTGTTATGTTATGATGTGTTGTGATGTGTTATGATGTGTTATGTTATGATGTGTTATGTTATGATGTGTTATGATGTGTTATGATGTGTTATGATGTGATATGATGTGTTATGATGTGTTATGATGTGTTATGTGTTATGATGTGTTATGATGTATTATGATGTGGTATGTTATGATGTGTTATGATGTGTTATGTTATGATGTGTTATGATATGTTGTGTTATGATGTGTTGTGTTATGATGAGTTATGATGTGTTATGATGTGTTATGTTGTGTTATGTTATGATATGTTATGATGTGTTATGATGTGTTATGATTTGTTATGATGTGTTATGTTATGTTGTGTTATGATGTGTTATGATGTGTTATGATGTGTTATGATGTGTTATGTTATGATGTGTTGTGATGTATTATGATGTGTTATGATGTGTTATGATGTGTTATGTTATGATGTGTTGTGATATGATGTGTTATGTTATGATGTGTTATGATGTGTTATGTTATGATGTGTTATGATGTGTTATGTTACGATGTGTTATGTTATGATGTGTTATGATGTGTTATGTTATGATGTGGTATGTTGTGATGTGTTATGATGTGTTATGATGTGTTATGATGTGTTGTGATGTGTTATGATGTGTTATGATGTGTTATGTTATGATGTGTTGTGATATGATGTGTTATGGTATGATGTGTTATGATGTGTTATGATGTGTTATGTTATGATGTGTTATGTTATGATGTGTTATGATGTGTTATGTTACGATGTGTTATGTTATGATGTGTTATGATGTGTTATGTTATGATGTGTTATGTTATGATGTGGTATGTTGTGATGTGTTATGATGTGTTATGTTATGATGTGTTATGATGTGTTGTGATGTGTTATGATATGATGTGTTATGATGTGTTATGATATGATGTGTTATGATGTGTTATGTTATGATGTGTTATGTTGTGTTATGATATGATGTGTTATGATGTGTTATGATATGATGTGTTATGTTATGATGTGTTTTGATGTGTTGTGATGTGTTATGTCGTGTTATGATGTGTTATGATGTGTTGTGATGTGATATGATGTGTTATGTTGTGTTATGATGTGTTATGATGTGTTATGATGTGTTATGATGTGTTATGATGTGTTATGTTATGATGTGTTGAGATGTGTTATGATGTGTTATGTTATGATGTGTTATGTTATGATGTGTTATGTTGTGTTATGTTGTGTTATGATGTGTTATGATGTGTTATGATGTGTTGTGTTATGATGTGTTGTGTTATGATGTGTTATGTTATGATGTGTTGTGATGTGTTGTGTTATGATGTGTTATGATGTGTTATGTTATGATGTGTTATGATGTGTTATGATGTGTTATGATGTATTATGATGTGTTATGATGTGTTATGATGTGTTATTATGTGATATGATGTGTTATGATGTGTTATGATGTATTATGATGTGTTATGTTATGATGTGTTATGTTATGATGTGTTATGATGTGTTATGTTGTGTTATGATATGATGTGTTATGATATGATGTGTTATGATGTGTTATGTTATGATGTGTTATGTTGTGTTATGATATGATGTGTTATGATGTGTTATGATGTGTTATGATGTGTTGTGATGTGATATGATGTGTTATGTTGTGTTATGATGTGTTATGATGTGTTATGATGTGTTGTGATGTGTTATGTCGTGTTATGATGTGTTATGATGTGTTATGTTGTGTTATGATGTGTTATGTGTTGTGATGTGATATGATGTGTTATGTTGTGTTATGATGTGTTATGATGTGTTATGATGTGTTATGTTATGATGTGTTATGTTATGGTGTGTTATGTTATGATGTGTTATGTTGTGTTATGATGTGTTATGATGTGTTATGATGTGTTATGATGTGTTGTGTTATGATGTGTTATGTTATGATGTGTTGTGATGTGTTATGATGTGTTATGTTATGATGTGTTATGATGTGTTATGATGTGTTATGATGTGTTATGTTATGATGTGTTATGATGTGTTATGATGTGTTATGATGTGTTATGATGTGTTATGATGTGTTATGATGTGTTATGATGTGATATGATTTTTTATGATGTGTTATGATGTATTATGATGTGTTATGTTATGATGTGTTATGTTATGATGTGTTATGATGTGTTATGATGTGTTATGTTATGATGTGTTGTGATGTGTTATGATGTGTTATGTTATGATGTGTTATGTTATGATGTGTTATGATGTGTTATGATGTGTTATGATGTGTTATGATGTGATATGATGTGTTATGATGTGTTATGATGTGTTATGTGTTATGATGTGTTATGATGTATTATGATGTGGTATGTTATGATGTGTTATGATGTGTTATGTTATGATGTGTTATGATATGTTGTGTTATGATGTGTTGTGTTATGATGAGTTATGATGTGTTATGATGTGTTATGTTGTGTTATGTTATGATATGTTATGATGTGTTATGATGTGTTATGATTTGTTATGATGTGTTATGTTATGTTGTGTTATGATGTGTTATGATGTGTTATGATGTGTTATGTTGTGTTATGTTATGATGTGTTGTGATGTATTATGATGTGTTATGATGTGTTATGATGTGTTATGATGTGTTATGTTATGATGTGTTGTGATATGATGTGTTATGTTATGATGTGTTATGATGTGTTATGTTATGATGTGTTATGTTATGATGTGTTATGATGTGTTATGTTACGATGTGTTATGTTATGATGTGTTATGATGTGTTATGTTATGATGTGGTATGTTGTGATGTGTTATGATGTGTTATGTTATGATGTGTTATGATGTGTTATGATGTGTTATGATGTGTTATGATGTGTTATGTTATGATGTGTTGTGATATGATGTGTTATGGTATGATGTGTTATGATGTGTTATGATGTGTTATGTTATGATGTGTTATGTTATGATGTGTTATGATGTGTTATGATGTGTTATGTTACGATGTGTTATGTTATGATGTGTTATGATGTGTTATGTTATGATGTGTTATGTTATGATGTGGTATGTTGTGATGTGTTATGATGTGTTATGTTATGATGTGTTATGATGTGTTGTGATGTGTTGTGATGTATTATGATGTGTTATGATGTGTTGTGATGTGTTATGTTATGATGTGTTGTGATGTGTTGTGATGTGTTATGATGTGTTATGATGTGTTATGTTATGATGTGTTGTGATATGATGTGTTATGTTATGATGTGTTATGATGTGTTATGTTGTGTTATGATGTGTTATGATGTGTTATGATGTGTTATGTTATGATGTGTTATGATGTGTTATGTTGTGTTATGATATGATGTGTTATGATGTGTTATGATATGATGTGTTATGATGTGTTATGTTATGATGTGTTATGTTGTGTTATGATATGATGTGTTATGATATGATGTGTTATGTTATGATGTGTTATGATGTGTTATGATGTGTTGTGATGTGTTATGTTGTGTTATGATGTGTTATGATGTGTTGTGATATGTTATGTTGTGTTATGATGTGTTATGATGTGTTGTGATGTGATATGATGTGTTATGTTGTGTTATGATGTGTTATGATGTGTTATGATGTGTTATGTTGTGTTATTATGTGTTATGATGTGTTATGATATGATGTGTTATGATATGATGTGTTATGTTATGATGTGTTTTGATGTGTTGTGATGTGTTATGTCGTGTTATGATGTGTTATGATGTGTTATGTTGTGTTATGATGTGTTATGATGTGTTATGTTATGATGTGTTAAATATGTTGTGTTATGATGTGTTATGATATGTTGTGTTATGATGTGTTATGATGTGTTATGATGTGTTATGTTGTGTTATGTTATGATGTGTTATGTTGTGTTATGTTATGTTGTGTTATGATGTGTTATGATGTGTTATGATGTGTTCTGTTGTGTTATGTTATGATGTGTTGTGATGTATTATGATGTGTTATGATGTGTTATGATGTGTTATGATGTGTTATGTTATGATGTGTTGTGATATGATGTGTTATGTTATGATGTGTTATGATGTGTTATGTTATGATGTGTTATGTTATGATGTGTTATGATGTGTTATGTTACGATGTGTTATGTTATGATGTGTTATGATGTGTTATGTTATGATGTGGTATGTTGTGATGTGTTATGATGTGTTATGTTATGATGTGTTATGATGTGTTATGATGTGTTGTGATGTGTTATGATGTGTTATGATGTGTTATGTTATGATGTGTTGTGATATGATGTGTTATGCTATGATGTGTTATGATGTGTTATGTTATGGTGTGTTATGATGTGTTATGTTATGATGTGTTATGTTATGATGTGTTATGATGTGTTATGATGTGTTATGATGTGTTATGTTATGATGTGTTAGGATGTGTTATGTTATGATGTGTTATGTTATGATGTGGTATGTTGTGATGTGTTATGATGTGTTATGTTATGATGTGTTATGATGTGTTATGATGTGTTATGTTATGATGTGTTATGATGTGTTGTGATGTGTTGTGATGTATTATGATGTGTTATGATGTGTTGTGATGTGTTATGTTATGATGTGTTATGATGTGTTGTGATGTGTTGTGATGTGTTGTGATATGATGTGTTATGTTATGATGTGTTATGATGTGTTATGATGTGTTATGATGTGTTATGATGTGTTATGATGTGTTATGATGTGTTATGTTATGATGTGTTATGATGTGTTATGTTGTGTTATGATATGATGTGTTATGATGTGTTATGATATGATGTGTTATGATGTGTTATGTTATGATGTGTTATGTTGTGTTATGATATGATGTGTTATGATGTGTTATGTTATGATGTGTTATGATGTGTTGTGTTGTGTTATGATGTGTTATGATGTGTTATGATATGATGTGTTATGATATGATGTGTTATGATGTGTTATGATGTGTTATGTTGTGTTATGATATGATGTGTTATGATGTGTTATGTTATGATGTGTTATGTTGTGTTATGATATGATGTGTTATGATATGATGTGTTATGTTATGATGTGTTATGATGTGTTGTGATGTGTTGTGATGTGTTATGTTGTGTTATGATGTGTTATGATGTGTTTTGATGTGTTGTGATGTGTTATGTCGTGTTATGATGTGTTATGATGTGTTATGTTGTGTTATGATGTGTTATGATGTGTTGTGATGTGATATGATGTGTTATGTTGTGTTATGATGTGTTATGATGTGTTATGATGTGTTATGATGTGTTATGATGTGTTATGTTATGATATGTTGTGATGTGTTATGATGTGTTATGTTATGATGTGTTATGTTATGATGTGTTATGTTGTGTTATGTTGTGTTATGATGTGTTATGATGTGTTATGATGTGTTATGATGTGTTGTGTTATGATGTGTTATGTTATGATGTGTTGTGTTATGATGTGTTATGATGTGTTATGTTATGATGTGTTATGATGTGTTATGATGTGTTATGATGTATTATGATGTGTTATGATGTGTTATGATGTGATATGATGTGTTATGATGTATTATGATGTGTTATGTTATGATGTGTTATGTTATGATGTGTTATGATGTGTTATGTTATGATGTGTTGTGATGTGTTATGCTGTGTTATGATGTGTTATGTTATGATGTGTTATGTTATGATGTGTTATGATGTGTTATGATGTGTTATGATGTGATGTGATGTGTTATGATGTGTTATGATGTATTATGATGTGTTATGTTATGATGTGTTATGATGTGTTATGATGTGTTATGATGTGTTATGATATGTTGTGTTAAGATGTGTTATGTTATGATGTGTTATGATGTGTTATGATGTGTTATGTTATGATGTGTTGTGATGTGTTATGATGTGTTATGATGTGTTATGATGTGTTATGTTATGATGTGTTATGTTATGATGTGTTATGATGTGTTATGATGTGTTATGTTATGATGTGTTGTGATATGATATGATGTGTTGTGATGTTTTGTGATGTGTTATGATGTGTTGTGATATGATATGATGTGTTGTGATGTGTTATGATGTGTTGTGATGTGTTATGATGTGTTGTGATGTGTTGTGATGTGTTGTGATGTGTTGTGATGTGTTATGATGTGATATGATGTGTTATGTGTTATGATGTGTTATGATGTGTTATGATATGATGTGATATGATGTGTTATGATGTGTTATGATGTGTTATGTTATGATGTATTATGATGTGTTATGATGTGTTGTGTTATGATGTGTTATGATGTGTTATGATGTATTATGATGTGTTATGTTATGATGTATTATGATGTGTTATGTTGTGTTATGATGTATTGTGTTATGATGTATTATGATGTGTTATGATGTGTTGTGTTATGATGTGTTATGATGTATTATGATGTGTTATGATGTATTATGATGTGTTATGTTATGATATGATGTGTTATGATGTGTTATGATATGATGTGTTATGATGTGTTATGATGTATTATGATGTGTTATGATGTATTATGATGTGTTATGTTATGATGTATTATGATGTGTTATGATGTATTATGATGTGTTGTGTTATGATGTGTTATGATGTATTATGATGTGTTATGTTATGATGTATTATGATGTGTTATGATGTGTTATGATGTATTGTGTTATGATGTATTATGATGTGTTATGATGTGTTGTGTTATGATGTGTTATGATGTATTATGTTGTGTTATGATGTATTATGTTATGATGTGTTATGATGTGTTATGATGTATTATGATGTGTTGTGTTATGATGTGTTATGATATGATGTGTTATGATGTGTTATGATGTATTATGATGTATTATGATGTGTTGTGTTATGATGTGTTATGTTATGATGTGTTATGATGTGATGTGTTATGTTATGATGTGTTATGATGTGTTATGATGTGATGTGTTATGATGTGTTATGATGTGTTATGATGTGATGTGTTATGATGTGTGATGTGTTATGATGTATTATGATGTGCTATGATGTGTTATGATGTGTTATGAGGTGTTATGATGTGTTATGATGTATTATGATGTGTTATGATGTATTATGTTGTGTTATGATGTGTTATGATGTGTTATGATGTATTAACATGTGATGTGTTATGATGTGTTATGATGTGTTATGTTATGATGTGTTATGTTGTGTTATGATGTGTTGTGTTATGATGTGGTATGATGTGTTATGATGTGTTATGATGTGTTATGTTATGATGTGTTGTGATGTGTTATGATGTGTTATGATGTGTTATGTTATGTTATGATGTATTATGATGTGATGTGTTATGATGTGTTATGTTATGATGTGTTATGTTGTGTTATGATGTGGTATGATGTATTATGATGTGATATGATGTATTATGATGTGATGTGTTATGATGTGTTATGATGTATTATGATGTGATGTGTTATGATGTGTTATGATGTGTTATGATGTATTGTGTTATGATGTATTATGATGTGTTATGATGTGTTGTGTTATGATGTGTTATGATGTATTATGATGTGTTATGATGTATTATGATGTGTTATGTTATGATATGATGTGTTATGATGTGTTATGATATGATGTGTTATGATGTGTTATGATGTATTATGATGTGTTATGATGTATTATGATGTGTTATGTTATGATGTATTATGATGTGTTATGATGTATTATGATGTGTTGTGTTATGATGTGTTATGATGTATTATGATGTGTTATGTTATGATGTATTATGATGTGTTATGATGTGTTATGATGTATTGTGTTATGATGTATTATGATGTGTTATGATGTGTTGTGTTATGATGTGTTATGATGTATTATGTTGTGTTATGATGTATTATGTTATGATGTGTTATGATGTGTTATGATGTATTATGATGTGTTGTGTTATGTGTTATGATATGATGTGTTATGATGTGTTATGATGTATTATGATGTATTATGATGTGTTGTGTTATGATGTGTTATGTTATGATGTGTTATGATGTGATGTGTTATGTTATGATGTGTTATGATGTGTTATGATGTGATGTGTTATGATGTGTTATGATGTGATGTGTTATGATGTGTGATGTGTTATGATGTATTATGATGTGCTATGATGTGTTATGATGTGTTATGAGGTGTTATGATGTGTTATGATGTATTATGATGTGTTATGATGTATTATGTTGTGTTATGATGTGTTATGATGTGTTATGATGTATTAACATGTGATGTGTTATGATGTGTTATGATGTGTTATGATATGATGTGTTATGTTGTGTTATGATGTGTTGTGTTATGATGTGGTATGATGTGTTATGATGTGTTATGATGTGTTATGTTATGATGTGTTGTGATGTGTTATGATGTGTTATGATGTGTTATGTTATGTTATGATGTATTATGATGTGATGTGTTATGATGTGTTATGATGTGTTATGTTATGATGTGTTATGTTGTGTTATGATGTGGTATGATGTATTATGATGTGATATGATGTATTATGATGTGATGTGTTATGATGTGTTATGATGTATTATGATGTGATGTGTTATGATGTGTTATGATGTGTTATGTTATGATGTGTTATGATGTGTTATGATGTATTATGATGTATTATGATGTGTTATGATGTGTTATGATGTATTATGATGTATTATGATGTGTTATGATGTGTTATGATGTGTTATGATGTGATATGATGTGTTTGATGTGTTATGATGTGTTATGATTTATTATGTTATGATGTGATATGATGTGTTGTGATGTGTTATGTTATGATGTATTATGATGTGTTGTGATGTGTTATGTTATGATGTGTTATGTTATGATGTGTTATGATGTGTTATGTTGTGTTATGATGTATTATGATGTGATGTGTTATGATGTGTTATGTTATGATGTGTTATGATGTATTATGATGTGATGTGTTATGATGTGTTGTGATGTGTTATGATGTGTTATGATGTGTTATGATGTGTTATGATGTATTATGATGTGTTATGATGTATTATGATGTGATGTGTTATGATGTGTTATGATGTGTTATGTTATAATGTGTTATGTTGTGTTATGATGTGTTATGATGTGATGTGTTATGATGTGTTGTGATGTGTTATGATGTGTTATGATGTGTTATGTTATGATGTGTTATGATGTGATGTGTTATGATGTGTTATGATGTGTTATGATGTGTTGTGTTATGATGTGATATGATGTGATATGATGTGTTATGATGTGATATGATGTGTTATGTTATTATGTGTTATGCTCCAGGGCCCAACGGCAGAAGAGGGAAGCTGGGTCTGAATCCAGCAGCCCTCCAGTTGTAAGAAATACGGTAGTTTAGTAACCTAATCCCCCCACTGTAGTCTGCTCCATTCATACTGCACACACACACACACACACACCACACCACACCACACCACACCCACACACACACACACACACACACACACACACACACACACACACACACACACACACACACACACACACACACACACACACACAATCAGATGGCCTACATAAATGATAGGAACGTATTGTGAATAGAAAGGGCAGGTTGAAGAGGAGGTGTGTGTCTCACCATGCTGCCGTCTGATAACACAGGGGGTGAAGAGGCTGTGTAGACAGCTGTGTGGCTGCCCTCTGATAACACAGGGGGTGAAGAGGCTGTGTAGACAGCTGTGTGTGTCTCACCATGCTGCCGTCTGATAACACAGGGGGTGAAGAGGCTGTGTAGACAGCTGTGTGTGTCTCACCATGCTGCCGTCTGATAACACAGGGGGTGAAGAGGCTGTGTAGACAGCTGTGTGTGTCTCACCATGCTGCCGTCTGATAACACAGGGGTGAAGAGGCTGTGTAGACAGCTGTGTGGCTGCCGTCTGATAACACAGGGGTGAAGAGGCTGTGTAGACAGCTGTGTGTCTCACCATGCTGTCTGATAACACAGGGGGTGAAGAGGCTGTGTAGACAGCTGTGTGGCTGCCGTCTGATAACACAGGGGGTGAAGAGGCTGTGTAGACAGCTGTGTGGCTGTCGTCTGATAACACAGGGGGTGAAGAGGCTGTGTGTGTCTCACCATGCTGCCGTCTGATAACACAGGGGGTGAAGAGGCTGTGTAGACAGCTGTGTGGCTGCCGTCTGATAACACAGGGGGTGAAGAGGCTGTGTGTGTCTCACCCTGCTGCCGTCTGATAACACAGGGGGTGAAGAGGCTGTGTAGACAGCTGTGTGGCTGCCGTCTGATAACACAGGGGGTGAAGAGGCTGTGTAGACAGCTGTGTGGCTGCCCTCTGATAACACAGGGGGTGAAGAGGCTGTGTAGACAGCTGTGTGGCTGTCGTCTGATAACACAGGGGGTGAAGAGGCTGTGTAGACAGCTGTGTGTGTCTCACCATGCTGTCGTCTGATAACACAGGGGGTGAAGAGGCTGTGTAGACAGCTGTGTGGCTGCCGTCTGATAACACAGGGGGTGAAGAGGCTGTGTAGACAGCTGTGTGGCTGCCGTCTGATAACACAGGGGGTGAAGAGGCTGTGTGTGTCTCACCATGCTGCCGTCTGATAACACAGGGGGTGAAGAGGCTGTGTAGACAGCTGTGTGGCTGCCCTCTGATAACACAGGGGGTGAAGAGGCTGTGTAGACAGCTGTGTGGCTGCCCTCTGATAACACAGGGGTGAAGAGGCTGTGTAGACAGCTGTGTGTGTCTCACCATGCTGCCGTCTGATAACACAGGGGGTGAAGAGGCTGTGTAGACAGCTGTGTGGCTGCCGTCTGATAACACAGGGGGTGAAGAGGCTGTGTGTGTCTCACCATGCTGCCGTCTGATAACACAGGGGGTGAAGAGGCTGTGTAGACAGCTGTGTGGCTGCCCTCTGATAACACAGGGGGTGAAGAGGCTGTGTAGACAGCTGTGTGGCTGTCGTCTGATAACACAGGGGGTGAAGAGGCTGTGTAGACAGCTGTGTGGCTGCCCTCTGATAACACAGGGGTGAAGAGGCTGTGTGTGTCTCACCATGCTGCCGTCTGATAACACAGGGGGTGAAGAGGCTGTGTAGACAGCTGTGTGTGTCTCACCATGCTGCCGTCTGATAACACAGGGGGTGAAGAGGCTGTGTAGACAGCTGTGTGTGTCTCACCATGCTGTCGTCTGATAACACAGGGGGTGAAGAGGCTGTGTAGACAGCTGTGTGTGTCTCACCATGCTGTCGTCTGATAACACAGGGGGTGAAGAGGCTGTGTAGACAGCTGTGTGGCTGCCCTCTGATAACACAGGGGTGAAGAGGCTGTGTAGACAGCTGTGTGGCTGCCGTCTGATAACACAGGGGGTGAAGAGGCTGTGTAGACAGCTGTGTGTGTCTCACCCTGCTGTCGTCTGATAACACAGGGGGTGAAGAGGCTGTGTAGACAGCTGTGTGGCTGCCGTCTGATAACACAGGGGGTGAAGAGGCTGTGTAGACAGCTGTGTGGCTGCCTTCTGATAACACAGGGGGTGAAGAGGCTGTGTAGACAGCTGTGTGGCTGCCCTCTGATAACACAGGGGTGAAGAGGCTGTGTAGACAGCTGTGTGGCTGCCGTCTGATAACACAGGGGGTGAAGAGGCTGTGTAGACAGCTGTGTGGCTGCCGTCTGATAACACAGGGGGTGAAGAGGCTGTGTAGACAGCTGTGTGGCTGCCCTCTGATAACACAGGGGGTGAAGAGGCTGTGTAGACAGCTGTGTGGCTGCCGTCTGATAACACAGGGGGTGAAGAGGCTGTGTAGACAGCTGTGTGGCTGCCCTCTGATAACACAGGGGGTGAAGAGGCTGTGTAGACAGCTGTGTGGCTGCCGTCTGATAACACAGGGGGTGCAGAGGCTGTGTAGACAGCTGTGTGGCTGCCCTCTGATAACACAGGGGTGAAGAGGCTGTGTAGACAGCTGTGTGGCTGTCGTCTGATAACACAGGGGTGAAGAGGCTGTGTGTGTCTCATCATGCTGCCGTCTGATAACACAGGGGGTGAAGAGGCTGTGTAGACAGCTGTGTGGCTGTCGTCTGATAACACAGGGGTGAAGAGGCTGTGTAGACAGCTGTGTGGCTGCCCTCTGATAACACAGGGGGTGAAGAGGCTGTGTAGACAGCTGTGTGGCTGCCGTCTGATAACACAGGGGTGAAGAGGCTGTGTAGACAGCTGTGTGTGTCTCACCATGCTGCCGTCTGATAACACAGGGGGTGAAGAGGCTGTGTGTGTCTCACCCTGCTGCCGTCTGATAACACAGGGGGTGAAGAGGCTGTGTAGACAGCTGTGTGGCTGTCGTCTGATAACACAGGGGTGAAGAGGCTGTGTAGACAGCTGTGTGTGTCTCACCATGCTGCCGTCTGATAACACAGGGGGTGAAGAGGCTGTGTAGACAGCTGTGTGGCTGCCGTCTGATAACACAGGGGGTGAAGAGGCTGTGTAGACAGCTGTGTGGCTGCCGTCTGATAACACAGGGGTGAAGAGGCTGTGTAGACAGCTGTGTGTGTCTCACCATGCTGCCGTCTGATAACACAGGGGGTGAAGAGGCTGTGTAGACAGCTGTGTGTGTCTCACCATGCTGCCGTCTGATAACACAGGGGGTGAAGAGGCTGTGTAGACAGCTTTGTGTGTCTCACCCTGCTGCCGTCTGATAACACAGGGGGTGAAGAGGCTGTGTAGACAGCTGTGTGGCTGCCGTCTGATAACACAGGGGGTGAAGAGGCTGTGTAGACAGCTGTGTGTGTCTCACCATGCTGCCGTCTGATAACACAGGGGGTGAAGAGGCTGTGTAGACAGCTGTGTGGCTGCCCTCTGATAACACAGGGGGTGAAGAGGCTGTGTAGACAGCTGTGTGTGTCTCACCATGCTGCTGTCTGATAACACAGGGGGTGAAGAGGCTGTGTAGACAGCTGTGTGGCTGCCGTCTGATAACACAGGGGGTGAAGAGGCTGTGTAGACAGCTGTGTGTGTCTCACCATGCTGCCGTCTGATAACACAGGGGGTGAAGAGGCTGTGTAGACAGCTGTGTGTGTCTCACCATGCTGTCGTCTGATAACACAGGGGGTGAAGAGGCTGTGTAGACAGCTGTGTGGCTGCTGTCTGATAACACAGGGGGTGAAGAGGCTGTGTAGACAGCTGTGTGTGTCTCACCATGCTGCCGTCTGATAACACAGGGGGTGAAGAGGCTGTGTAGACAGCTGTGTGGCTGCCCTCTGATAACACAGGGGGTGAAGAGGCTGTGTAGACAGCTGTGTGGCTGCCCTCTGATAACACAGGGGGTGAAGAGGCTGTGTAGACAGCTGTGTGGCTGCTGTCTGATAACACAGGGGGTGAAGAGGCTGTGTAGACAGCTGTGTGTGTCTCACCATGCTGCCGTCTGATAACACAGGGGGTGAAGAGGCTGTGTAGACAGCTGTGTGTGTCTCACCATGCTGCCGTCTGATAACACAGGGGGTGAAGAGGCTGTGTAGACAGCTGTGTGGCTGCCGTCTGATAACACAGGGGGTGAAGAGGCTGTGTAGACAGCTGTGTGTGTCTCACCATGCTGCCGTCTGATAACACAGGGGGTGAAGAGGCTGTGTAGACAGCTGTGTGGCTGCTGTCTGATAACACAGGGGGTGAAGAGGCTGTGTAGACAGCTGTGTGTGTCTCACCCTGCTGTCGTCTGATAACACAGGGGTGAAGAGGCTGTGTAGACAGCTGTGTGTGTCTCACCATGCTGCCGTCTGATAACACAGGGGGTGAAGAGGCTGTGTAGACAGCTGTGTGTGTCTCACCATGCTGCCGTCTGATAACACAGGGGGTGAAGAGGCTGTGTAGACAGCTGTGTGGCTGCCGTCTGATAACACAGGGGGTGAAGAGGCTGTGTAGACAGCTGTGTGTGTCTCACCATGCTGCCGTCTGATAACACAGGGGGTGAAGAGGCTGTGTAGACAGCTGTGTGGCTGTCGTCTGATAACACAGGGGGTGAAGAGGCTGTGTAGACAGCTGTGTGGCTGCCGTCTGATAACACAGGGGGTGAAGAGGCTGTGTAGACAGCTGTGTGGCTGCCGTCTGATAACACAGGGGGTGAAGAGGCTGTGTAGACAGCTGTGTGGCTGCCCTCTGATAACACAGGGGGTGAAGAGGCTGTGTAGACAGCTGTGTGGCTGCCCTCTGATAACACAGGGGGTGAAGAGGCTGTGTGTGTCTCACCATGCTGCCGTCTGATAACACAGGGGGTGAAGAGGCTGTGTAGACAGCTGTGTGGCTGTCGTCTGATAACACAGGGGGTGAAGAGGCTGTGTAGACAGCTGTGTGTGTCTCACCATGCTGCCGTCTGATAACACAGGGGTGAAGAGGCTGTGTGTGTCTCACCATGCTGTCGTCTGATAACACAGGGGTGAAGAGGCTGTCCAGGTAGCGATCCAACCCTCTCTGAGTCTGACCGTCGCTGAACACATCCGACTCCACTGGAGAGGAGACACTGTTAATATCACTATACTGGTGTGTGTGTGTGTGTGTGTGTGTGTGTGTGTGTGTGTGTGTGTGTGTGTGTGTGTGTGTGTGTGTGTGTGTGTGTGTGTGTGTGTGTGTGTGTGTGTGTGTGTGTGTGTGTACCGTGGCTGGAGTATCCTTCAGAGTCTGGCAGGCTGTACGCAGGTTGGGTGGTGCTGAGGAAGGGCAGCTCCTCGTCACTGTCAAAACCACTGCCAAACAGAGTCCTGGTCACACAAACAGGCTGATTAGTAACGTCCCCTGAGACCAGGGTTAGCTCCCCAGTGAAGGACTCACAGGCTGGGTGATTAGTAACGTCCCCAGTGAAGGACTCACAGGCTGGGTGATTAGTAACGTCCCCTGAGACCTGTGTTAGCTCCCCAGTGAAGGACTCACAGGCTGGGTGATTAGTAACGTCCCCTGGGACCTGTGTTAGCTCCCCAGTGAAGGACTCACAGGCTGGGTGATTAGTAACGTCCCCTGAGACCACTGTTAGCTCCCCAGTGAAGGACCCACAGGCTGGGTGATTAGTAACGTCCCCTGAGACCAGGGTTAGCTCCCCAGTGAAGGACTCACAGGCTGGGTGATTAGTAACGTCCCCTGAGACCAGTGTTAGCTCCCCAGTGAAGGACTCACAGGCTGGGTGATTAGTAACGTCCCCTGAGACCTGTGTTAGCTCCCCAGTGAAGGACTCACAGGCTGGGTGATTAGTAACGTCCCCTGAGACCAGGGTTAGCTCCCCAGTGAAGGACTCACAGGCTGGGTGATTAGTAACGTCCCCTGAGACCAGGGTTAGCTCCCCAGTGAAGGACTCACAGGCTGGGTGATTAGTAACGTCCCCTGAGACCAGGGTTAGCTCCCCAGTGAAGGACTCACAGGCTGGGTGATTAGTAACGTCCCCTGAGACCAGGGTTAGCTCCCCAGTGAAGGACTCACAGGCTGGGTGATTAGTAACGTCCCCTGAGACCAGGGTTAGCTCCCCAGTGAAGGACTCACAGGCTGGGTGATTAGTAACGTCCCCTGAGACCAGGGTTAGCTCCCCAGTGAAGGACTCACAGGCTGGGTGATTAGTAACGTCCCCTGAGACCAGGGTTAGCTCCCCAGTGAAGGACTCACAGGCTGGGTGATTAGTAACGTCTCCTGAGACCAGTGTTAGCTCCCCAGTGAAGGACTCACAGGCTGGGTGATTAGTAACGTCCTCTAAACCAGGGTTAGCTCCCCAGTGAAGGACTCACAGGCTGGGTGATTAGTAACGTCCCTAGAGACCTTTGTTAGCTCCCCAGTGAAGGACTCACAGGCTGGGTGATTAGTAACGTCCCCTGAGACCAGTGTTAGCTCCCCAGTGAAGGACTCACAGGCTGGGTGATTAGTAACGTCCCCTGAGACCAGTGTTAGCTCCCCAGTGAAGGACTCACAGGCTGGGTGATTAGTAACGTCCCCTGAGACCAGGGTTAGCTCCCCAGTGAAGGACTCACAGGCTGGGTGATTAGTAACGTCCTCTAAACCAGGGTTAGCTCCCCAGTGAAGGACTCACAGGCTGGGTGATTAGTAACGTCCCTAGAGACCTGTGTTAGCTCCCCAGTGAAGGACTCACAGGCTGGGTGATTAGTAACGTCCCCTGAGACCAGTGTTAGCTCCCCAGTGAAGGACTCACAGGCTGGGTGATTAGTAACGTCCCCTGAGACCAGTGTTAGCTCCCCAGTGAAGGACTCACAGGCTGGGTGATTAGTAACGTCTCCTGAAGGACTCACAGGCTGGGTGATAAGTAACGTCCCCTGAAGGACTCACAGGCTGGGTGATTAGTAACGTCCCCTGAGACCTGTCTTAGCTCCCCAGTGAAGGACTCACAGGCTGGGTGATTAGTAACGTCCCCTGAAGGACTCACAGGCTGGGTGATTAGTAACGTCCCCTGAGACCAGGGTTAGCTCCCCAGTGAAGGACTCACAGGCTGGGTGATTAGTAACGTCCCCTGAGACCAGGGTTAGCTCCCCAGTGAAGGACTCACAGGCTGGGTGATTAGTAACGTCCCCTGAGACCAGGGTTAGCTCCCCAGTGAAGGACTCACAGGCTGGGTGATTAGTAACGTCCCCTGAGACCAGGGTTAGCTCCCCAGTGAAGGACTCACAGGCTGGGTGATTAGTAACGTCCCCTGAGACCAGTGTTAGCTCCCCAGTGAAGGACTCACAGGCTGGGTGATTAGTAACGTCCCCTGAGACCTGTGTTAGCTCCCCAGTGAAGGACTCACAGGCTGGGTGATTAGTAACGTCCCCTGAGACCAGGGTTAGCTCCCCAGTGAAGGACTCACAGGCTGGGTGATTAGTAACATCCCCTGAGACCAGTGTTAGCTCCCCAGTGAAGGTCTGGACTGGGTGTGTTTGGACTCACAGACTGGGTGTGTTTGGACTCACAGGCTGGGTGTGTGTGTTTGGACTCACAGACTGGGTGTGTGTTTGGACTCACAGACTGTGTGTGTGTTTGGACTCACAGACTGGGTGTGTGTTTGGACTCACAGACTGGGTGTGTGTTTGGACTCACAGGCTCGGTGTGTGTGTTTGGACTCACAGACTGGGTGTGTGTTTGGACTCACAGACTGGGTGTGTGTTTGGACTCACAGACTCGGTGTGTGTGTTTGGACTCACAGACTCGGTGTGTGTGTTTGGACTCACAGACTGGGTGTGTGTTTGGACTCACAGACTGGGTGTGTGTTTGGACTCACAGACTGGAAGTGTGTTTGGACTCACAGACTGGGTGTGTGTTTGGACTCACAGACTGGGTGTGTGTTTGGACTCACAGACTGGGTGTGTGTTTGGACTCACAGACTGGGTGTGTGTTTGGACTCACAGACTGGGTGTGTGTGTTTGGACTCACAGACTGGGAGTGTGTTTGGACTCACAGACTGGGTGTGTGTTTGGACTCACAGACTGGGTGTGTGTTTGGACTCACAGACTGGGTGTGTGTTTGGACTCACAGATTGGGTGTGTGTTTGGACTCACAGACTGGGTAAGTGTGTTTGGACTCACAGACTGGGTGTGTGGTTGGACTCACAGACTGGGTGTGTGTGTTTGGACTCACAGACTGGGTGTGTGTGTTTGGACTCACAGACTGGGTAAGTGTGTTTGGACTCACAGACTGGGAGTGTGTTTGGACTCACAGACTGGGTGTGTGTTTGGACTCACAGACTGGGTGTGTGTGTTTGGACTCACAGACTGGGTGTGTGTTTGGACTCACAGACTGGGAGTGTGTGTTTGGACTCACAGACTGGGTGTGTGTGTTTGGACTCACAGACTGGGTGTGTGTTTGGACTCACAGACTGGGTGTGTGTTTGGACTCACAGACTGCCGTTGGTTCGAACTCTATTAGGATCCTCAGCTGAGATGACGAAGTAACTCTTCTGTTTGGGGAAGTCAGACGGCAGCTCCAAGTCTGATATCTGAAACAGGATTCAGTTAGAGTCGGACGGCAGCTCCAAGTCTGATATCTGAAACAGGATTCAGTTAGAGTCAGACGGCAGCTCCAAGTCTGATATCTGAAACAGGATTCAGTTAGAGTCAGACGGCAGCTCCACGTCTGATATCTGAAACAGGATTCAGTTAGAGTCAGACGGCAGCTCCAAGTCTGATATCTGAAACAGGATTCAGTTAGAGTCGGACGTTTTCTGGATACTAGTTAAAGTTATTTAAATACTACTGTACTGTTGGAGCTAGGAACACAAGCATTTAGTTAGATACTACTGCACTGTTGGAGCTAGGAACACAAGCATTTAATTAGATACTACTGTACTGTTGGAGCTAGAAGCACAAGCATTTAGTTAGATACCACTGCACTGTTGGAGCTAGGAACACAAGCATTTAATTAGATACTACTGCACTGTTGGAGCTAGAAGCACAAGCATTTAGTTAGATACTACTGCACTGTTGGAGCTAGAAACACAAGCATTTAGTTAGATATTACTGTTGGAGCTAGAAACACAAGCATTTAGTTAGATACTACTGCACTGTTGGAGCTGGGAACACAAGCATTTAGTTAGATACTACTGTTGGAGCTAGGAACACAAGCATTTAGTTAGATATTACTGTTGGAGCTAGGAACACAAGCATTTAGTTAGATACTACTGCACTGTTGGAGCTAGGAACACAAGCATTTAGTTAGATACTACTGCACTGTTGGAGCTAGGAACACAAGCATTTAGTTAGATACTACTGCACTGTTGGAACTAGGAACACAAGCATTTAGTTAGATACTACTGCACTGTTGGAGCTAGGAACACAAGTATTTAGTTAGATACTACTGCACTGTTGGAGCTAGGAACACAAGCATTTAGTTAGATACTACTGTTGGAGCTAGGAACACAAGCATTTAGTTAGATATTACTGTTGGAGCTAGGAACACAAGCATTTAGTTAGATACTACTGTTGGAGCTAGGAACACAAGCATTTAGTTAGATACTACTGTTGGAGCTAGGAACACAAGCATTTAGTTAGATACTACTGCACTGTTGGAGCTAGAAGCACAAGCATTTAGTTAGATACTACTGTTGGAGCTAGAAGCACAAGCATTTAATTAGATACTACTGCACTGTTGGAGCTAGAAACACAAGCATTTAGTTAGATACTACTGTTGGAGCTAGAAGCACAAGCATTTAATTAGATACTACTGCACTGTTGGAGCTGGGAACACAAGCATTTAGTTAGATATTACTGTTGGAGCTAGAAACACAAGCATTTAATTAGATACTACTGCACTGTTGGAGCTAGGAACACAAGCATTTAGTTAGATACTACTGCACTGTTGGAGCTAGAAACACAAGCATTTAGTTAGATATTACTGTTGGAGCTAGAAACACAAGCATTTAATTAGATACTACTGCACTGTTGGAGCTAGAAACACAAGCATTTAGTTAGATACTACTGCACTGTTGGAGCTAGGAACACAAGCATTTAGTTAGATACTACTGCACTGTTGGAGCTAGGAACACAAGCATTTAGTTAGATACTACTGCACTGTTGGATCTAGAAACACAAGCATTTAGTTAGATATTACTGCACTGATGGAGCTAGGAACACAAGCATTTAGTTAGATACTACTGCACTGTTGGAGCTAGGAACACCAGCATTTAGTTAGATACTACTGTTGGAGCTAGGAACACAAGCATTTAGTTAGATATTACTGTTGGAGCTAGGAACACCTGCATTTAGTTAGATACTACTGCACTGTTGGAGCTGGGAACACAAGCATTTAGTTAGATACTACTGTTGGAGCTAGGAACACAAGCATTTAGTTAGATATTACTGTTGGAGCTAGGAACACAAGCATTTAGTTAGATACTACTGCACTGTTGGAGCTAGAAGCACAAGCATTTCGCTAACCCGCAATAACATCTGCTAAATATCGGTATGAGACCAAAACAATTTAATTTGTGGAAACAAGCTTAATATTTATTCATTGTTAGAAAACTGAATACATGAAAACCTCTGAGTTAACCTGAAAACTCTCAGTTAACCTGATAACTCTCAGTTAGCCTGATAACTCTCAGTTAGCCTGATAACTCTCAGTTAACCTGATAACTCTCAGTTAACCTGATAACTCTCAGTTAGCCTGATAACTCTCAGTTAGCCTGATAACTCTCAGTTAACCTGATAACTCTCAGTTAGCCTGATAACTCTCAGTTAGCCTGATAACTCTCAGTTAGCCTGATAACTCTCAATTAACCTGATAACTCTCAGTTAGCCTGATAACTCTCAGTTAGCCTGATAACTCTCAGTTAGCCTGATAACTCTCAGTTAGCCTGATAACCCTCAGTTAGCCTGATACCTCTCAGTTAGCCTGATAACTCTGTTAGCCTGATAACTCTCAGTTAACCTGATAACTCTCAGTTAGCCTGATAATGCTCAGTTAACCTGATGAATCTCAGTTAGCCTGATAATTCTCAGTTAGCCTGATAACTCTCAGTTAGCTCAATGTGTGTATGTGGTGTGTGTGTGATATACCCACCAGATCCATGACGTAATCATGACCGGCTAGCTCCGCCCACTGCCCATGCTCCTTCATCAGTATAGAATACCCCCTCCACAAATCACCCACTCCCCTACAGGAACACAGACAGACAGTATAGAATATAGGATACCTGTGTCGTAGGATGGTAGGATAGGATATCTGTGTAATAGGATGGTAGGATAGGATACCTGTGTAATAGGATGGTAGGATAGGATACCTGTGTAGTAGGATGGTAGGATAGGATACCTGTGTAGTGGGATGGTAGGATAGGATACCTGTGTAGTAGGATGGCAGGATAGGATACCTGTGTAGTAGGATGGTAGTATAGGATACCTGTGTAGTAGGATGGTAGGATAGGATACCTGTGTAGTAGGATGGTAGGATAGGATACCTGTGTAGTAGGATGGTAGGATAGGATACCTGTGTAGTAGGATGGTAGGATAGGATACCTGTGTAGTGGGATGGTAGGATAGGATACCTGTGTAGTAGGATAGGATACCTGTGTAGTAGGATGGTAGGATAGGATACCTGTGTAGTGGGATGGTAGGATAGGATACCTGTGTAGTAGGATGGTAGGATAGGATACCTGTGTAGTAGGATGGTAGGATAGGATACCTGTGTAGTAGGATGGTAGGATAGGATACCTGTGTCGTAGGATAGGATACCTGTGTAGTAGGATGGTAGGATAGGATACCTGTGTAGTGGGATGGTAGGATAGGATACCTGTGTAGTAGGATGGTAGGATAGGATACCTGTGTAGTGGGATGGTAGGATAGGATATCTGTGTAATAGGATGGTAGGATAGGATACCTGTGTAGTGGGATGGTAGGATAGGATACCTGTGTAATAGGATAGGATACCTGTGTAGTAGGATGGTAGGATAGGATACCTGTGTAATAGGATGGTAGGATAGGATACCTGTGTAGTGGGATGGTAGGATAGGATACCTGTGTAGTAGGATAGGATACCTGTGTAGTGGGATGGTAGGATAGGATACCTGTGTAATAGGATGGTAGGATAGGATATCTGTGTAATAGGATAGGATACCTGTGTAGTAGGATGGTAGGATAGGATACCTGTGTAATAGGATGGTAGGAGAGGATATCTGTGTAATAGGATAGGATACCTGTGTAGTGGGATGGTAGGATAGGATACCTGTGTAGTGGGATGGTAGGATAGGATACCTGTGTAATAGGATAGGATACCTGTGTAGTAGGATGGTAGGATAGGATACCTGTGTAATAGGATGGTAGGAGAGGATACCTGTGTAGTAGGATGGTAGGATAGGATACCTGTGTAGTAGGATAGGATACCTGTGTAGTGGGATGGTAGGATAGGATACCTGTGTAATAGGATGGTAGGATAGGATATCTGTGTAATAGGATGGTAGGATAGGATACCTGTGTAAAGCGGATAGGATACCTGTGTAGTAGGATGGTAGGATAGGATACCTGTGTAGTAGGATGGTAGGATAGGATACCTGTGTAATAGGATGGTAGGATAGGATATCTGTGTAGTAGGATGGTAGGATAGGATACCTGTGTAGTAGGATGGTAGGATAGGATACCTGTGTAGTGGGATGGTAGGATAGGATACCTGTGTAGTAGGATGGTAGGATAGGATACCTGTGTAGTAGGATGGTAGGATAGGATACCTGTGTAGTAGGATAGGATACCTGTGTAGTAGGATGGTAGGATAGGATACCTGTGTAGTAGGATGGTAGGATAGGATACCTGTGTAATAGGATAGGATACCTGTGTAGTAGGATGGTAGGATAGGATACCTGTGTAGTGGGATGGTAGGATAGGATACCTGTGTAGTAGGATGGTAGGATAGGATACCTGTGTCGTAGGATAGGATATCTGTGTAATAGGATGGTAGGATAGGATACCTGTGTAGTATGATGGTAGGATAGGATACCTGTGTAGTGGGATGGTAGGATAG